>NC_136261.1:142503093-142758093 GCF_964187855.1 Myxine glutinosa | reverse complement strand
GAGACAGACAGACAGACAGAGAGAGATAGACAGAGAGAGACAGAAAGTGAGAGAGAGACAGACAGAGAGAGATAGACAGAGAGAGACAGACAGAGAGAGACATAGACAGACAGAAAGAGAGACAGACAGAGAGAGACATAGACAGACAGAGAGATAGACAGACAGAGAGAGACAGACAGAGAGAGAGACAGACAGAGAGAACCACAGACAGAGAGAGAGAGATAGACAGACAGAGAGAGAGATAGACAGACAGAGAGAGACAGACAGAGAGAGAGAGACAGACAGAAAGAGAGAGAGATAGACAGAGAGAGAGACAGAGAGAGAGAGACAGACAGAGAGAGACTGGGTTTTGCTGACGTTTCCACAACGTTGTTTCAACGTTTTTCACATTACTTTCCTGCAACATTGAAATAATGTTGTTGTAAAACGTTTCCACAACGTCGCTACAACGTTTCACTTTCGTTGTTGCAACGTTTTGCTCCAACGTTTTGGGAACATTCAAATGTTGGGTTTTGCTAACGTTTCCACAACGTCGCCACAACGTTTCACTTTCGTTGTTGCAACGTTTTGCTCCAACGTTTTGGGAACATTCAAATGTTGGGTTTTGCTGACGTTTCCACAACGTCGCTACAACGTTTCACTTTCGTTGTTGCAACGTTTTGCTCCAACGTTTTGGGAACATTCAAATGTTGGGTTTTGCTAACGTTTCCACAACGTCGCCACAACGTTTCACTTTCGTTGTTGCAACGTTTTGCTCCAACGTTTTGGGAACATTCAAATGTTGGGTTTTGCTAACGTTTCCACAACGTCGCTACAACGTTTCACTTTCGTTGTTGCAACGTTTTGCTCCAACGTTTTGGGAACATTCAAATGTTGGGTTTTGCTGACGTTTCCACAACGTCGCTACAACGTTTCACTTTCGTTGTTGCAACGTTTTGCTCCAACGTTTTGGGGACACTCAAATGTTAAGTAAATCGGATAAGAATTCACGAGTTATTTAATTATTAGCGATTAATGAAGTACTTATTTCATTAATTACATTTCTTATTACATTACAGTAATTACATTACAGTAATTACCTGAGGTAATTACAGTAATTACAGTTCCGGTAATTACAGTAATTACAGTAATCATTACAGTAATTGCAGTAATCTTATTACAGTAATTACATTACATTAACTCAGGCACCTTTTGAGTAAGGAAGCTGATATTTGGACATGACACTGACCAAGTGATGTGGCTGTCAAGGAAAATTTTGATTTATTGATTAATCATTTAATAAATTAACTCGTTGATTTATAAATTACTTATTTAATTAAAATTCCTCAGAGATACATCTTCGGATGAAATACTTGCAGATTGGTTATGCTATGAGCCAATTGATTAAGGAAAATATTTTGTGATGGCCATATTGGCAATTTCGTGGCCATATTCGTGGCAACTCAGTTAGTGCCACTGCACCTTTAAAATGCATCCCTGTGTTCATTTTTCGATCGATTGAGTTGAAATTTTGAACAATCGGATCTGGACTGTCGTTGTTAACGACTCTAGCACGCACTCGTCCAATCAGGATGGAGCGGTATGGTCCCCGGATCATCACTGCCCGCAGTTTTAATTAGTTTTACTTTTTCTCTTGGTCATATAATTTTGAAGACATGCATGTCATGATATAGGAAATGTTTGTTCTGTTGAACGGAATAAATGTTGTTTATTTGTGTGGGTGTGTATTTTTTGTGTATTTTGTATATATTTTCACGGCTAATTCCAGTTAACATCCTGCAAAATTTGCTCGTTTTTCTGGCCGAGTCGAAATTGCGTTGAGTTCCTATGGCATGCGCCATTAAAAGCGCTGTGTAATGGTTGAGCTCCCTTTATTTCGTTTTGGTCATGCGGATGAGCAGACAAAGTGACGAATGCTGCGGCTGGAGCAGTAGAAGCGATGTTTTTAATTGAAACGATGTAATTTAATTAAAAGTGGGAGGGGGCAACACCACGCATACCTCTTGTAAGGTGTGCATAAACCCTGGAATAAACGTGGGAGGGGGCAACACCACGCATACCTCTTTTAAGGTGTGTATAAACCCTGGAATATTTCAGCAATCAATACAATGCTGAAACTATGTAAGTTAATTTAATGAGTAATTTAATGAGTAATTCAATGAGTAATTTAATGAGTAATTTAATGAGTAATTTAATGAGTAATTTAATGAGTAATTTAATGAGGAATTTAATGAGGAATTTAATGAGGAATTTAATGAGGAATTAAAAGTGGGAGGGGGCAACACCACGCATACCTCTTTTAAGGTGTGTATAAACCCTGGAATAAACGTGGGAGGGGGCAACACCACGCATACCTCTTTTAAGGTGTGTATAAACCCTGGAATATTTCAGCAATCAATACGATGCTGAAATGATGTAATTTACTGTGTAAGATGGTCGACCTTGGGTTTGTTTGGGTTTTGTTGTTTATTTTTGTGGGTGTGTATTTTTGTGTATTTTGTATATATTTTCACGGCTAATTCCAGTTAACATCCTGCAAAATTTGCTCGTTTTCTGGCCGAGTCGAAATTGCGTTGAGTTCCTATGGCATGCGCCATTAAAAGCGCTGTGTAATGGTTGAGCTCCCTTTATTTCGTTTTGGTCACGCGGATGAGCAGACAAAATGACGAATGCTGCGGCTGGAGCAGTGGAAGCGATTTTTTAATTGTTCAATGATTATTCGATATTGTTATGACTTATTGTCAATAGGTATACTAAGTGGCCATGAGGTAGCCTGTTGCTATGTACAGTTTTATTCTATTGTTGATTATACCACATAGCTGTGGTGATAAAGGAAATGTTCGTTTTAAATAGATGATTATGATAGGACCATGACTATAAAATCATGATGATTATTATGAATGATATCATAGGGTTCAAATGCAGAATGATTGCATGAACTTGGGAAAGAACGTTCAAGCCCTATGGGATAAATTGGGTGTTACAAGCGATGGAGTTTCAAAATTTAGCATGATTGAAGGAATTTTACAGTCTTATTTCAGGAGTTTTACGAAATTTATATTGCCAAGAGATTTGGGTACTATTAAAGAAAAATGATGAGATATTTTTCCCAAAGAACTTTAATATCTGCCATCCATTTTGGCGGTCTCACGAATGAAGGATGAGTTGCCTTTAGTGGTTGCAAATAAAATTTGTGGAGACCAGGCAAAATGGGGAAATATGTCAGATATGACCCTAGGACAGAACGGTGATTCATCAATTGACATGAGGTATGAACCAGAGGTGACGACCGATGAGCTTCGATCTCAGTCAATAGATGGACCTGTCCTGACATCATTGGGGAAAGGGCTTATGCAAGGAGTCATCCAAAAGGATTAATTTGATTTATTGATGAATATTGATAAATTAATTGAAATTGAATAATTGAATTGAACTGAATAAATTTAATTGAATAAATTTAACTGAATAAATTGAACTGAATAAATTGAATTGAATATATTGATTGTTTGATTGATGAAAATGCGGTCTCAAGAAAGAAGCTTTGATATCTTTGTGAGATATTATCAATGTGAAGACAACCTTGGAAAATTGAGCAAGGTGGTGAGTTTATATATAGATATATATGTGCGGTTACCATTGTGTGATTTCCCCTTCAACAGAGCGGACACCTGAGGATTCACCCATTTCATACTGACCCTCTGGCTCATCTGCAAATACCGATCTGTGAGATTGGATTGTGCAAAAGCCACAGGTGAGAGAGATTCTCTGGAAATCACCGTTTGAACAGGTGGAGAGATCCTTCCTGGAGGTACGAGTGAAGCTTTAGAGGAACAAACTACAACACATCCAACGCTACTTTGATAAAAGGCAAAATGGGAAATGGAGCCTGCAAGAATACACAAGGACAACCAGAGATTCTACAAAAAGGTACTTGTACACATCATATGTACGACCGTTATGGTGCCGAAGCTATAAGGCAGGTCGAGAATTGGTATTTGTGGACAAAGGGACATGATGAGGAGTTTCCAAGAGATGGTACATTTGAGCGAAGTCGATTGGAAAGATTGGAACAAAGATTGAAAGCCAGGAAGAGACAGAATCTAACGGTAGACTGGCTTGCATTCCATCTTTGGGATGGTGAATCCAGACAACGGGAACAGCAAGAACGGATAACGGATCTAGAACTTAAAATAAAAAGGATACAGGATACAGTGGAGGAGACAAATGCACAACTGCCCTCGAAATTAGGAATGAAAGTGACAGTTGTCCCATCTGATTTCCAGTTGTCTCCCCAAAAAGGACGGTACAGAGAATTTTTTCGTGTTTCAGGAGATAACGAGAGATTGCAGTGGCAACTCAGGGATGTAGAGATGCAGCCCAGCAATACAAGTGCACAGGTGCACAGACCAGGCAACGACAGAAACCGGTGTTTCAAGTGTGGACGGATGGGACATTGGAAAAGAGGATGTCCGTATACCAAAAGGAAGACAAGTTCATAGGGTAAACCAAGATCAAGGGTACCAGTGCTGACCGATACCTCAGACAATGATTAGGCCTTCATTGCGACAAATCCCAAATGACGATTGGCCTCAACAAATTAGATTACTGGACAAACATGAATAACTGTCGATGATTCTTGGGTCTGAAAAGTTTTCGGAGCAAGAATTATTCATTTTTCTTTTGCTTGTAAGCAAATTGATAATTAATTGATCAAATGCCGAAATTGGATCTTTTATGTTGGGCACAAAATTTTAAATTTACAAAGTTTGGAATAATTGCTTTGCAATTTTTTTGGCAAACCAAGTGACAAGAGTCACATCATGATCAGGTGGGAATTTTGGACTATTGTTCCACACGATTGATAGGTCAGTGGTCGACTGACATACAAATGGGTGGGTAGTCAAATTTCGAGAAATTATTGTGGGAACTGAAAGGGTAATGTCAATGTGACGTCATAGGGGTTTTCTAAGAATAAACTTTTTGGTCCATTTGTGTATTAGCGCTTATAAAATTGAAGGACAAATTTTGAGAAATTGAAATAAAGTTGACACCCATCCGGATCTGTAAATAAGGGTTCCAACGCAAACAAATACGCATAATGCATGTGTGTGTGGGTATTTTGTGTGTCAGTGTTTTTGTTTTTGTGTATCAATCTTACAAGATTGTTGACACCGACAGTGTGCCTTGTCTGAAAAATAGATAGTTCCATAGGGATGGGATCGCATATCGAGATAATTCATAAAATAAAAAATAGAAATATAATTTGATTTTGAAAATTATCACTTTTGTCAAGGGAGATGGAGAATAAAGATTTGATTTGCTGAGTTATGAGCAGCTATTCATTAATAGTAAAAAAAATTGGAAGTAATCTTGGGATTCCATTGTGATAGAATTTATATGAGAATCAAAGCTATTTATGGATATGAGCTTCATAAAAAATGTGGGAGTACAAAATTAGCCAAATTTTGGAGAGGTCTTACACTGACTTCCCAGAGTACTCTGCTCACGGATTTTATATATATATAAACTTGAATTTTATCAGAATATAAATTGGGCTGTATGTATGGATGTGTATAAGGCATAGATGATATGGGAAAATAGTAAAGGAAATTTTGCTGGTTTGAACTATTGTGAGTTTTGAGTTCTGGAGTTCAAACAAAGTCACTGGTTAACAGATGAGAATGGATAGTAAATAAATTCTTCGATGCTGGGTAAATTAACTACGATATTACTAAGACTTATGAGAGCTATTGTTCTTCCTTACACCAGTGCGAAATTATTGGAAAAAAAATATATATATATATTAGATCCAACATAATGAATCTATAAATGAATGTCAGATGGATAATATCCTCAATTTGTACTAATTATTTGATTGTGGGTAAAGGAATTAATTTATCATAGTGGATTGTTAACAGCAGCCTGAAAATGTCCTGAGAGTGCATCCATGTAATCGGAAATCCCAGATTTGTTTTTACAAACAACATTTTGGTAGAGGTCTTGTGTGGACGAGCACTTCCTTGGTAGATAAAAAACGGTACTGCATGCTGGCAGCCACTTTTGCGGCCAGTTAGGCCAAACAAATTGAGAGGAAATTGTAGTTAAATACGTAAGTTACACATGGCTATTTGTAAAAAGGAAATGTGTTGAGATGGGAAACATTTTTCGAAGGTTTAAATTTATTGACCTCTTGAAGTTAATTCTTCGAATTATTGTTTCACTGGCATTTTTTGTTCAAATTGGAAATAGTTTGGTAGAGCTTTGGTTAAAACCTTTGGTTGCGGTATCTTGGAACGAAATGATAAACCATAGGAGATTGATAAGAATAGGAAAAAAATATGGACCCAAAATAGAAAGTTGGATTCATGCCCCTCATTGCAAACAAGCACATGGGGCTAAGGTGGACGATCCCACAGAAAATGAGGCTGCACCTAGCAGCGCAGCAGAACAGTCAGTGGCGGATAAATGATAGTCGTGATATACATTCATTTGAATTACATTTTAACACCCCTTGCATTGATAAACATTACAATTTCAACATTTAATATTCCTACTTGAATTAGGGAAGATAGTGACATTTATTTGCCTACATGACATACCATTATCTACTGATATTAGCGCAACATGAGGGATAATGTATCACAACTACACTCATGATTAGGGGATTTAGTTCGACCCCGGGAGATAGGGGGATCAGGGTAAGACAAATAATCTGATTTATGTTACATATTAAGGGATTTTCTTTATTTACCTTTTAGGAAGCTTGTTAGTTTGGTATACAATGTTGAATGTCATTGACATATAATTATGTTATAGGTATGAACATATACAAGGGGTAGCTCACATGTTTTACAGATGGCTACAGGTGGGACAAGAGGGAGCAAGATACCACGATTATATAAAAGGGGGTGCCTTTGCATGGTTGGGAAACACATTTGGAGGGGTGGTAGCTAAGATACTCCAATATTTGTTTGTTGGTTTAGTAGTTATATTGGCAATTGTTTTAGTGGTGGCTTGCTTGAAAGCCTTAGTGACGGTGTGTTTGAATAAGGTAACCAACAACACGATGATAACGCATGAAGCGACAAATGAGGAAAGAAATGTGGAACCAGAAAAGGAAGACTTTTATGGCGACATAAATACTGAGATTAAAAGATTAAATGAAGTGATGTTGCAAATGAATACAGTAGAATTAAGATAATGGCATAACGGCAATGTTATGAGTTGTGTCAATTACAATATCAGTGAACTCATATCACCACGAATGACACACTGTTAGGGAAAAAAAGAAGAAAAAAAAGGGAAAAGAAAAAGTGGAGAGGAATTATGGTAATAATACATTATGCTTAATTTGTTGGTTTGGGAAAATTGTTGTTGGGAATTAGATATTCCCGTTTGTGATTGTAATCATATACAATTTATTTTC
This sequence comes from Myxine glutinosa, assembly GCF_964187855.1. Taxonomy (NCBI): domain Eukaryota; kingdom Metazoa; phylum Chordata; class Myxini; order Myxiniformes; family Myxinidae; genus Myxine; species Myxine glutinosa. The sequence continues at coordinate 142,750,667 of NC_136261.1, read as the reverse complement.
TTAGAGTAGTGCTAAAATACCTGCATGAGATAATTTTTGAACTATATTAACCTGAAAGCAATTGTGGATGCTATTCTTAGTTTAGTAGTGAAATACATACCTGATTGAATATTATTTGTGTGACGCATATAAATGAATATAACTTTTTTGTGTTAAGGAAAAACAACAAATTGTTGAATGTGAAACTGTCGGAAGATATACATGATTATGCTGATTTCATGGTAAGATGTACCCTATCTGATTCAGTGTGTGTGGAAAGCAGATTCAGATGTGACTGAGCATAAGGATAAGACGAGATCACATTTGAAGGGGGTGCTAACGGAATTGGGAAGAAGTTCGAGAAAGAAAATTTGTGGCTAAAAAATGAAGTTAAACGTGGCATACACCCTCTTTCTCAAAGAATGATGAAGACATTCTCCCATGTAACTTGGAGATGGATGCTTACCTTCACCAAGGAAATTAATGTGACCATTTGCCTGGATCACACTGCAACATATGAAAGAAAGGCGATCACTTACTCTTGTTCGAAGGCTTGGAACATTCATCACATCAGAAGTTGCAGGACAACGACACCTTACCTGCAACCTCTGTGAAATGCGGGGACATATGTTATTACTTCACCAACTTCCGGGGAGCCAGCATGGAGCTGCAAACCAATGGCTGTGCCTTTTCACAACAGCTGTGCACGATTCTGCGGGCCACTCCTGGTATGGACCATGGATGACCTGAACACCATGGTCCCAACATCATTGTGGATGCATCCGGCATCCCTGTTCCACATCTTGCTGGCCAATCAACGTCACACCAATACTTGCTGCCCACTCACAATGAGGGAGGAGGCAAGTCGACTACAACTGGGTGAAGGCCTTGTTCAGGAATTTCTATGGTTTACAGCAAAAAGTGGCAAGAATGCTACATGGAGAGCAGGGTCAGTCTATGACTCCGCAATGTTACCACAACAGCGAAATCCTACATGAAGTAGTGCAGGTGCTATGAAGACATTAGGAGAAAATGTTTCATACCTGGATTCAAACACAAGTGATCAGCCCTTCCTTTCAAACAAAGTCAACATTTGTGTGGAGGCAAACGTTTTTGCCAGATGGTGCAGATGCTTTACAAAACTTGAAAATGAAGTGAAATTGTTGTATCTTGGTGATGGTGAAGTGTTGTTTTGAAAAGATATTTGTGATGCAAATGCAATAGATTGAACAATATGGAAGGAGTCAATGACCAACGAAATGTTTTGTGATTCTTGCAGGATGATGGTGTATGCCTAAGGGAATTTGATTACCAAAGTTATGGTTTGAATACTTGTATTGATATTTACTTGTAGATATTGATTATTTACTTATACTTGTAATGATGTTTACTTGCAGTGATTGATTATTTACTTATACTTGTATTGATGTTTACTTGCAGTGATTGATTGTTTACTTATATTGATGTTTAGATTAATGGTTAATATAAACAAAAACAAAAAGATGAGGGAATTGTGGAAATGTAACTCATTGATTGGGACTGGTAACTCATTGATTGGGACTGGTAACGAAGCAGATAGACGATTTCGTAAATGAATGTCAGGAATGTGCACGAACATGGTAATCTCTTGTCCACCTGGTCACAGCCCCAGGCTGGAGCACCCCCCTATTGTTTGGTAAATGGAACTCGCAGCAGGAGGGGAGCGAGCTGGTGCCAGTGAGGCGACCGAGTAACGTTTGCGGAGAACGGATTAGAATTAGCGGAGGAAGGATTAATACTGCGGTGCCCATAAAAGAGTGAACATCTCCTTGACTCGAGAGCACTCATCATCAGAACCTCTGCCCGATGGGAGGAAGGAGGACGGGAATGGCGGAGGAACATCGGCCGAACAAGAAGGACCATGCGGATAGAGTGACCTGGTCCATTGAGTTAAATGGTAGTTATTTGGTATTGGAATGAAAGTGAACAACCAGTTAATAAAGTCATGACCTTTTGTAAAACCTGTTTCCGACCATTGGCATCTTGAGTCCCTACACACTTCCACGACAGTGCAAAGGAGTGGATGGGGGAAGATGGACCCCTTCACGAATACCCGGGGAAGGTAGTTTAAAGTTAGGTAGAGGGAGTAGGTAAATTGTTTGGATATTGACATCTGTGGTGCAGGGAGTAGCAAGTTGTTGCTTTGAGGGGTGCATGAGTGAGTGGAATGGCTGGGCGTGTGAGCCTGTTGGTGAGTATGGTTAAATGGGCACTCCGCCTCTGGTAGTCTGTCGGGCAGGTGAGGCCGCAGGTAGGCTCTGGGAGCCAGGTAAAGTTCAGGATAGAGTTCAGTGGGGCCCGAGGATCCGAGAGAAGGACCCGGGTAGCCCAATGCCAGAGAGGGCATTAGAGGGGTGAGAGACCCAGGACGGCCTTCCCCAGTGTAGGGTAGTCGCAGGAGCTAGGAAAGCTCGGGTGGAACTTCAGTGGCGGAGGTGCGCAGGTAGGTAGACCTGCTGGTAGAGCCACACGGCCCAGCCCCGAAATTGTGCGAAGGCACAGTATAGAAAAAATGGGGGAGTGAGACCCCAAATTTGGGAGGCACCACAGGGTGGTCAATGGGAATTGGTTTTTAGAACCACATAGTTTAACGATGCCAAGTGGCAGGGCATGACCCCGGGTAGTTTAAGAGTTAATGTCAATTAGAAGGATAGTTAGGATGAAATCTCTTTGCACCATCCACATCCACTCACCAAGGTGACAGGACTCCACACCAGGTTTTTGCAAATATTTGGAATGAAAGACGCGTCATGACGTGGGTGAGACATTGTGTTTATTCCATCTCTTCCTTCTTGGGAGGGATTGGAAACGAATTTGGTTTAGGGGGAGATATGGGAGACAAGACAGTAGAGACGGAATTTGTAAAGTGTAAATACGGGGAGGGGCAAGGGTAGTGTAGGTTATGGGGGGTGACAAACGGCTCGGGACGAGCTTTCTCCGCTCGCTCGCCCTTGCCCCTCATGTTGTATTACCTTGTGATGACATGTACCCTTGCGCCCTTTCCCCCCGCTAACCTCTGCTTTGTCTTTCCTCCCCACCCATGGACCCATTATCTTTTGTTGAGGGGAGTGTGCAGGTACCCTGAGCTGTGCGGCTGCACTTTTGCGCTGCACCCTGCTGCCTGTTGCCTGCACCGGTATACCTATGGACCACACGTTCTGTGGCCTGGCACCCTTGCTGGGGCAGACAATCGCGACAAACGTTATCTTGCCCTGCGGACCACTGTGTTTTTAATTGGCATCAATGCCATGCAGTCGGACCGTCTAAGTTGGCCCTGCTGGCCGGAATAAAAATGGACACGGTTTGTGCCTTTTTATTAATTCCTTTGGTGTGACAGGAAAAGAAGACTTTAACCTTTGATGATGGCACACCGAAGATGAAGTAAGAAGACTTCACGGCCCAGCAGCCAAGCAAGCACAAGACATCACTGATAATGGTTGAAATGTGATGATTGTGCATGGTTGAAATGTGATGATTGTGCATTGTTGAAATGTGATTGTGTATTTTGGTGCCTTTTTGTGCATTTTTTTATTTTTGTGCATATGGGTGTATGGTATATTGGTGCAGTGCATTGCATTAGTCTTTCTCCTTCTCAAAATTTATATTCTCTTCCCACAAAAGAACAGGTCCTGGGTTGTAGTATTGTAAATAATTAGTAGTCTTGTAAATAACATGCTCCCCACCGGCTCTATGTATAGTTTGCGAATTCTTTCTGTAATTCGGTTAATTGTGGGCGTGTCTGTTAGTTAGTACACAATGCAGTAGGTGGGACATATCTAGTGTTTAAAACTGTCGCACACAGGGTGTTAGAGTAAATGTAGAGGGAAACTACACTGAAGTGTCACACTAATTAAAAAGTAGTCCTGACCCTTGCATCAGAACCAGTCGTACTCACGTGTGTGGGTTCGGCTCGGGAAAGAGCCTGGCGAAGGAGGGGTGCAGTGTTGCGGTTCTGAGAATGTACATATTGATTAATAAAGGTTAAAGGTTTGCCCCCATAGTTAGTCCACATGCAATACCTAGGCCACCTTATAACATTAGTTATGTCATAGTATATGTGAGAATAAGGCCATTTCCAATAGTGATACCTGCGTTGTGTAAAAGAAATAAGAGTACGTCCCGTCCATTTTGGGGCCCACCCTCCAAATCGACCTCGTTGGACAGCATCCATCCCGCGCCCTATTTGGCTAATCCACCTCCTTTGCCAGCAGCGTTCGCTGCTCTTGGGCTTTCGCTCGAAACAAGCCAAATGTCACGAGGTAGGCCTGGAAAAAGGGGAGGAGCGCGAGGTCGTGGTGTGGCCACGCTAAGCAGCACATCAAGGGCGGAGCCGGTAAGAGCCAACAACCAACCAGGGCTCGGGTGGAATGGCGTGAGTGGCGTGGTAGGAGCGCGGCTGGAAAATTCCAGAGGGTTCACTGGGCGGCAATATATAAACGCACACACAAAGCCCTTCCACAGGACTGCATGATTCGCGCATTACAAAGGACGTGAGGGCTGCCCTTGTGAGAGAACTGCACTGGTTGTAAAGGACTGGCACGATTCGCGCATTACAAAGGACTTGAGGACTGCCCTTGTGAGAGAACTGCACTCGTTGTAAAGGACTGGCCAGAAGGAATCTATGAGCACTCGTTGTAAGTGTGGCTTATTGAGGACGGTGCAAAGAGGCCTCGTGAGGAAAACACATTAAGCAGCGCGTTCGAGCTGCCGATTATTACGTACGCGGCTGAGCCGCGAGTGTAACCGCCAAGCCAGCCTACTTTTCGCCTGCATTCCGCCCTGTAATTGTCCGCTCCGCGTAAACGACACGAGCAGAGTTCCTGGCCGCTGCCGCCTGACCATCTACACCACGGTACGAGTCGAGGACTGGAGTGAGCTGCCTGGACACCATCATCCCTGGACCATCAATCCTGACCAGCTACATCCCCGTGTGAGTGTGTCTGTGTGTGCGGGCCCGTTTGTCCTGGGGTAAGTTAAGACTGTATAAGCTGTGTGTACTTCTCCTCCTTCCTGTACAATTTATTAATAAACCAATCTGTTCTTCCTCTTTCTTCCTAATTCGACCGTATCAGTCTTTTCTTCCATTGGTTAAGCGTGGCACGATTCGTAACCGCTCAAATCGGGTTAGTTCTTGTTAACGGCTCGGATCACGGCTCGCTATCGCTCGGCTCACTATCGCTCGGCTCGCTATTTGTTTTGTTTTTCTACAGCATTTAAAACTTTTATTTCATTTAAATTCAATTATCTATATTATAATAGCCGTAGATGATTCTGTCTGTCTGTCTGTCTATCTGTTGGGTGTCTGTCCGGGGTGTGGCTTACTCGGTTTGCAGAGTAGCTCCACCCATAGCTCCACCCATTCTGGGAGTGGCTATAAACAAATATCCACCATTTTATTAACTCGCATAGCTTTGAGTCCTGTTTTGTAGGCCCGTGGTGTCTTGCTCTCCCCCAGTTTTATTTCAAATCAAATTCGATAAATCATTTCATTTTTCACAGTCGCTAACATAGTTTTAGACTCGGTTGAAAAAAAACGGGAAGAAAATCCGATGAAAGTTGCCGTTTATAGAACGAAATGAATTCTCAAAGGCCTGTAACTTCAAGGCCATTGAGTCTCTCTCACGCCTTTATCTCCAATCTAACTCACCATATGATTTCATTTTTATCGATGGTTTTACTTTTAGACTCGGTGTCAGCAATAATTGAGAACAATCCACACACGCGGGAAAATGCAGAGATATATTTTTTAAAATCGCGTCATGGTGTATCATACACCGCCCAACATGACACCGCCGGCAATGTGTCGATATATATTAAAAATTCGCTTTTGCTTTTCCGTTATGATATATTACTATTTCGTTTGATGATAGTCGTCACAAAAACGTCAACAATGATGCCGACATATATTTCTTCGTTTTTATTTCATTCAACATATTAGCCGGAAGTAAAATATGTTTCAGGAAATTACCGAGAGATATTTCTTCGTTTTTTTTATTAGTTATGTGCGCATACACTTTAAATAGGTTTATTTGAAATCTTTAATTTTCCACAAACATTCCACACACGCGGGAAAATGCAGAGATATATTTTTTAAAATCGCGTCATGGTGTATCATACACCGCCCAACATGACACCGACGGCAATGTGTCGATATCTATTTTAAATTCGATATATCATTTCATTTTTCACAGTCGCTAACATAGTTTTAGACTCGGTTGAAAAAAAACGAGAAGAAAATCCGATGAAAGTTGCCGTTTATAGAACGAAATGAATTCTCAAATGCCTGTAACTTCAAGGCCATTGAGTCTCTCTCACGCCTTTATCTCCAATCTAACTCACCATATGATTTCATTTTTATCGATGGTTTTAGAGTCGGTGTCAGCAATAATTGAGAACATTCCACACACGCGGGAAAATGCAGATATATTTTTTAAAATCGCGTCATGGTGTATCATACACCGCCTAACATGACACCGACGGCAACGTGTCGATACATATTAAAAATTCGATATATCATTTCATTTTTCACAGTCGCTAACATAGTTTTCGACTCGGTTGAAAAAAAACGGGAAGGAAATCCAATGAAAGTTGCCGTTTATAGAACGAAATGAATTCTCAAACGCCTGTAACTTCAACTTCAAGGCCATTGAGTCTCTCTCACGCCTTTATCTCCAATCTAACTCACCATATGATTTCATTTTTATCGATGGTTTTGGACTCGGTGTCAGCAATAATTGAGAACATTCCACACACGCGGGAAAATGCAGAGATATATTTTTAAAAATCGCGTCATGGTGTATCATACACCGCCCAACATGACACCGACGGCAACGTGTCGATATATATTAAAAATTCGCTTTTGCTTTTCCGTTAAGATATATTACTTTTTCGTTTGATGACAGTCGTCACAAAAACGTCAACAATGATGCCGACATATATTTCTTCGTTTTTATTTAATTCAACATTATTAGCCGGAAGTAAAATATGTTTCAGGAAATTACCGAGAGATATTTCTTCGTTTTTTAAAATTAGTTATGTGCGAATACACTTTAAATAGGTTTATTTGAAATCTTTAATTTTCCACAACATAATTTACTTGCCATTTATCATTTGATGATTACGAGACAAATTCCTCTTGAGGATCGTGACAATTCATGCGCTGCGTGGAAACTTCTATTTCCAAAATGAATGAGACGATCGATGAAGAACGCAGACTTGAACAGGATGCAGCAAGAAAACGAATGAGACGGGCGAACGAGTCCATCGACGAACGTCAATGCAAACTTGCGGGGTCACCCGTGGGAATCCCACGGGCATGGATGTGTGTGACATTTCGACATATTGAGTTAGATGCTGCACATTCATTTTTACAAAATGGTTACTGGCAAGTCATCAGATCCAGAAATGGTGTAAAAACCACCGTTTAGAGGCCATTTTTCCCCGCAAAGCGGGGGTTGGCCTTTTCGGGGACCGTGGTAGTTGTTGTTTTTCGGTCCCCTTTTTGAAGCAATGTTTTACGGCCGGATGCCCTTCCTGACGCCAACCCTTTTTGCCGCCTTCAACGACAAACAGGGAATTACCAGTGAACTGGTACTCAATTAGCCGACCTCGGAAGGATGACAGGCTGAGTCAACCCCCCTGGCATTAATTCGGCGATCGACCGAGATTCGAACCCAGGATCCTAAGCCGGCACCCTAGCCGCTAGCCCAACACCAGAAATGGTGTCATGAACACAATTTATTTACGCACAAGCACAAAAGCAAGACGGGCCGATTTCCGATTCCGACGGGCCGACGGGCGAGACGGGCCGATTTCCGATTCCGACGGGCCGATTTGGAGCAAGAAAAAGAACGAGACGGGAGAAAAAGGAGAGAAACGAGACGGGGAAAGCCGATTGGAGAGGCGAGTGAGGCGCGATTGGAGAGGAGTGTGAGGCGCGATTGGAGAGGAGTGTGAGGCACGATTGGAGAGGAGTGTGAGGCGTGATTGGAGAGGAGTGTGAGGCACGATTGGAGAGGAGTTATTGGAGGGGAGTGTGAGGCACGATTGGAGAGGAGTGTGAGGCACGATTGGAGAGGAGTGTGAGGCGCGATTGGAGAGGATTGTGAGGCACGATTGGAGAGGAGTGTGAGGCGCGATTGGAGAGGCGTGTGAAGGATTGGAGAGGAGAGGAGTGTGAGGGATTGGAGAGGTGAGGGATTGGAAAGGAGAGGGATGTGAGGGTTTGGAGAGGAGAGGAGTGCTAGGTGGAGAGAGGAGAGTGTCAGGTGGAGACAGGAGAGTGTCAGGTGGAGACAGGAGAGTGTCAGGTGGAGAGGAGTGAGGGGTCACATATTATGTGAAATAACTAAATTCACACCATTTCTGGATCTGATGACTTGCCAGTAACCATTTTGTAAAAATGAATGTGCAGCATATAACTCAATATGTCGAAATGTCACACACATCCATGCCCGTGGGATTCCCACGGGTGACCCCGCTAGTATATCTATATTATAATAGCCGTAGATGATTCTGTCTGTCTGTCTGTCTATCTGTTGGGTGTCTGTCCGGGGTGTGGCTTACTCGGTTTGCAGAGTAGCTCCACCCATAGCTCCACCCATTCTGGGAGTGGCTATAAACAAATATCCACCATTTTATTAACTCGCATAGCTTTGAGTCCTGTTTTGTAGGCCCGTGGTGTCTTGCTCTCCCCCAGTTTTATTTCAAATCAAATTCGATAAATCATTTCATTTTTCACAGTCGCTAACATAGTTTTAGACTCGGTTGAAAAAAAACGGGAAGAAAATCCGATGAAAGTTGCCGTTTATAGAACGAAATGAATTCTCAAAGGCCTGTAACTTCAAGGCCATTGAGTCTCTCTCACGCCTTTATCTCCAATCTAACTCACCATATGATTTCATTTTTATCGATGGTTTTACTTTTAGACTCGGTGTCAGCAATAATTGAGAACAATCCACACACGCGGGAAAATGCAGAGATATATTTTTTAAAATCGCGTCATGGTGTATCATACACCGCCCAACATGACACCGCCGGCAATGTGTCGATATATATTAAAAATTCGCTTTTGCTTTTCCGTTATGATATATTACTATTTCGTTTGATGATAGTCGTCACAAAAACGTCAACAATGATGCCGACATATATTTCTTCGTTTTTATTTCATTCAACATATTAGCCGGAAGTAAAATATGTTTCAGGAAATTACCGAGAGATATTTCTTCGTTTTTTTTATTAGTTATGTGCGCATACACTTTAAATAGGTTTATTTGAAATCTTTAATTTTCCACAAACATTCCACACACGCGGGAAAATGCAGAGATATATTTTTTAAAATCGCGTCATGGTGTATCATACACCGCCCAACATGACACCGACGGCAATGTGTCGATATCTATTTTAAATTCGATATATCATTTCATTTTTCACAGTCGCTAACATAGTTTTAGACTCGGTTGAAAAAAAACGAGAAGAAAATCCGATGAAAGTTGCCGTTTATAGAACGAAATGAATTCTCAAATGCCTGTAACTTCAAGGCCATTGAGTCTCTCTCACGCCTTTATCTCCAATCTAACTCACCATATGATTTCATTTTTATCGATGGTTTTAGAGTCGGTGTCAGCAATAATTGAGAACATTCCACACACGCGGGAAAATGCAGATATATTTTTTAAAATCGCGTCATGGTGTATCATACACCGCCTAACATGACACCGACGGCAACGTGTCGATACATATTAAAAATTCGATATATCATTTCATTTTTCACAGTCGCTAACATAGTTTTCGACTCGGTTGAAAAAAAACGGGAAGGAAATCCAATGAAAGTTGCCGTTTATAGAACGAAATGAATTCTCAAACGCCTGTAACTTCAACTTCAAGGCCATTGAGTCTCTCTCACGCCTTTATCTCCAATCTAACTCACCATATGATTTCATTTTTATCGATGGTTTTGGACTCGGTGTCAGCAATAATTGAGAACATTCCACACACGCGGGAAAATGCAGAGATATATTTTTAAAAATCGCGTCATGGTGTATCATACACCGCCCAACATGACACCGACGGCAACGTGTCGATATATATTAAAAATTCGCTTTTGCTTTTCCGTTAAGATATATTACTTTTTCGTTTGATGACAGTCGTCACAAAAACGTCAACAATGATGCCGACATATATTTCTTCGTTTTTATTTAATTCAACATTATTAGCCGGAAGTAAAATATGTTTCAGGAAATTACCGAGAGATATTTCTTCGTTTTTTAAAATTAGTTATGTGCGAATACACTTTAAATAGGTTTATTTGAAATCTTTAATTTTCCACAACATAATTTACTTGCCATTTATCATTTGATGATTACGAGACAAATTCCTCTTGAGGATCGTGACAATTCATGCGCTGCGTGGAAACTTCTATTTCCAAAATGAATGAGACGATCGATGAAGAACGCAGACTTGAACAGGATGCAGCAAGAAAACGAATGAGACGGGCGAACGAGTCCATCGACGAACGTCAATGCAAACTTGCGGGGTCACCCGTGGGAATCCCACGGGCATGGATGTGTGTGACATTTCGACATATTGAGTTAGATGCTGCACATTCATTTTTACAAAATGGTTACTGGCAAGTCATCAGATCCAGAAATGGTGTAAAAACCACCGTTTAGAGGCCATTTTTCCCCGCAAAGCGGGGGTTGGCCTTTTCGGGGACCGTGGTAGTTGTTGTTTTTCGGTCCCCTTTTTGAAGCAATGTTTTACGGCCGGATGCCCTTCCTGACGCCAACCCTTTTTGCCGCCTTCAACGACAAACAGGGAATTACCAGTGAACTGGTACTCAATTAGCCGACCTCGGAAGGATGACAGGCTGAGTCAACCCCCCTGGCATTAATTCGGCGATCGACCGAGATTCGAACCCAGGATCCTAAGCCGGCACCCTAGCCGCTAGCCCAACACCAGAAATGGTGTCATGAACACAATTTATTTACGCACAAGCACAAAAGCAAGACGGGCCGATTTCCGATTCCGACGGGCCGACGGGCGAGACGGGCCGATTTCCGATTCCGACGGGCCGATTTGGAGCAAGAAAAAGAACGAGACGGGAGAAAAAGGAGAGAAACGAGACGGGGAAAGCCGATTGGAGAGGCGAGTGAGGCGCGATTGGAGAGGAGTGTGAGGCGCGATTGGAGAGGAGTGTGAGGCACGATTGGAGAGGAGTGTGAGGCGTGATTGGAGAGGAGTGTGAGGCACGATTGGAGAGGAGTTATTGGAGGGGAGTGTGAGGCACGATTGGAGAGGAGTGTGAGGCACGATTGGAGAGGAGTGTGAGGCGCGATTGGAGAGGATTGTGAGGCACGATTGGAGAGGAGTGTGAGGCGCGATTGGAGAGGCGTGTGAAGGATTGGAGAGGAGAGGAGTGTGAGGGATTGGAGAGGTGAGGGATTGGAAAGGAGAGGGATGTGAGGGTTTGGAGAGGAGAGGAGTGCTAGGTGGAGAGAGGAGAGTGTCAGGTGGAGACAGGAGAGTGTCAGGTGGAGACAGGAGAGTGTCAGGTGGAGAGGAGTGAGGGGTCACATATTATGTGAAATAACTAAATTCACACCATTTCTGGATCTGATGACTTGCCAGTAACCATTTTGTAAAAATGAATGTGCAGCATATAACTCAATATGTCGAAATGTCACACACATCCATGCCCGTGGGATTCCCACGGGTGACCCCGCTAGTATATATATATATATATATATATATATATATATTATTTTTTTTGTTTGTTTTTTTTTTTTTTTGTATACAATATCGAGGCTCGTGAAAGAGCGAACATTAATCACACAGAAAGACAAACCGACACATAAAACATATAACAAAAACAATATAACAAACATATTTGAACACTGTAGAGCACAATTCACCTTTTTGCATTTCCAAAAACCTTCAGTTTAACTGTATTTTGGCAAAATGTTACGATGTCTCGACCAATGAAATTTGACGCATGCTCTGAGGGCGGAGGAACAGTGATTCAGACCAAAATGACGGCGCCTAGCAATGCAACCACAGATCTAACTTCCTCCAAAAGATCTCTTTATTGAGTGTATATTTTTCTCAAAGGCCTTTCCAAAATCATCAGTTTCTCCGAGAAGAGTTGATAGAAGCTTTAGTTCTACACTCTTCCGTTTGACCCATCAGCTTCGTATAGTTGCCATCATGCGTGTTATTTAAAGTTCGTGAACAAAGATAATATAGATCATGTTCGGAAACACAAAGCAAGAATGTAAAAGACCCTTTGCATGTCCTTTTTCTCAAGATTGTGTTGGGTAAGGTGTTCTATGAAATCTCTAGTCATCATAATTAATTTATTTCTTTAGACCCCATCAGATCGCATCGCAATCGTCTGTTTTGTGATGAGTAGAGCCCTGTTTCGTTTAACTGGTCTTCACAGCTGAATTTAGGTCGACCCTGAATCAATGTAGTATTACGTGCTCCTCCCCAAACCCCGGCCACGGTGCACCTCCGAGCCCCGAAAGGAGTCACGGCAAAAAGATGTGCTATTATGTGTGCCAATGACCAATGGTGAAGCCACACCAATCAATTGTTACAAAAACCAAATATAACACCATATAATTTCTATGATGGTACTGAAGGAGCTGCGCTCCAACGCGAGTCGAAAGAATTGACGCGACCAAAGACGGAATTCGTCCGAGTTGCTTTATTGAAACAAAACAGCTCAGGTATTCTGACAAAAGCCCGTTTATCGGGCAGCAATATATATACACATTTATGTCGGGAAGTTTGCCCGGCAAAAGCTATACCGGGCATGCCCGGGTGTCAAGGTCGAGCCTTGGAAAGGGAGTCTGGACCTGCCCGGGCGTGTTTGGCTGCGGCCTGGCAAGTCGAGGCTGGGCGTGCCCGGGCGCTCTGGACGAGCACTGGAAAGGCGAGAGCGGGCATGCCCGGACGCTCTTGGCGAGCCCTGGAAAGGCGATAGCGGGCATGCCCGGACGCTCTGGGCGAGCCCTGGAAAGGCGATAGCGGGCATGCCCGGACGCTCTGGGCGAGCCCTGGAAAGGCGAGAGCGGGCATGCCCGGGAAAGACGAGACCGGGCGTGCCCGGGAGGTTCGGGCGTGCCCGGGAACAGTGAGTCCGGGCATGCCCGGGAGAGGCGCGTCTGGCCGTGTTCTGGCCGGTGCAAGGCGATTGTGTGCATCCAGCGGTAACAGCTACACATGCCCCTCCAGAATCGACCTGCACCGGCAGGGTCAATTTAAGGGGGGTCCGGATGACCCGGCCGAAGCGACCCCTGGAGGGTCGTGGGGAGGGGTCCGACGTGGTGGTGGGTGGTCGAGCGGGGGGAACTGTGGACGGGGGGCGGCCTCGCCGCGGAGGAAGGGCCAACCGTGGTGGTCGGTCAACGTCCATGTGTGCCGGTTTGAGGCGGTCCACAGAGATCCGGTCCGACCGGCCACCAACGTCGACGACAAAGGACTTGTCGCCCCGTCGCAGGACCCGGAAGGGCCCGTCGTACGGCGGCCGGAGTGGCCCCCGGTGCGCGTCATGACGCACAAAGACGTACTCCGCTGTGTGAAGCGCCGGGGGGACGTAGGACTGGGGGCCACCGTGGCGGGACGTTGGCACGGGGGCAAATCGGCGGGCGGACTCCTGGAGGTCCGAGCGCTGGTGTGCGGCAGACCAGGGACTGGTAGCGTCGGGCACGAACTCGCCCGGGACGTGGAGCGGCTGGCCGTAGACGAGCACGGCGGAGGACGCCCGGAGGTCCTCCTTGGGGGCCGTGCGGAGGCCCAAAAGGACCCACGGCAGCCGGTCGGTCCAACCGTCATCCTGAAGGCCGGCCATGAGTGCGGCCTTCATGGAGCGGTGAAATCGCTCGCACAACCCGTTGGCTTGGGGGTGGTAGGCCGTGGTGCGGTGCAGCGTGACCCCCAATGAGCGGGCGACCGCGCCCCAAAGTTCGGACGTGAACTGTGGGCCGCGGTCGGACGAGATGTCCGCCGGTGCGCCGAAGCGCGCGACCCAGGTGGCGATGAACGCCTGCGCCACGTCGGCGGTGGTGGTGGAGGTGAGGGGCATGGCCTCCGGCCACCTGGTGGTCCTGTCCACCATGGTGAGCAGGTGGGTGAACCCCCGCGATGGGGGCAGGGGACCCACCAGGTCCACGTGGACGTGGTCGAAACGCCGTGCAGGCACGGTGAAAGGTGCCAGCGGGGCCTGGGTGTGGCGGTGGACCTTGGCCCGCTGGCAGGCCATGCAGGTGTTGGCCCAGTCGCGGACGTTCCGTCGAAGGCCGTGCCAGACGAAACGTGCCGACACCAGCTTCTGAGAAGCTTTCCGGCCCGGGTGAGAAAGGCCGTGGATGGAGGCGAAGATGCGGCGCTGCCAGGAAACGGGCACGATGGGGCGAGGCTGGCCCTGGGAGACGTCGCAGAGCAGGACGGTGCCCGCGAAGGGGATGTCGGCCAGGCGGAGGCCCGTGTCTGCCGCCCGGAGGGCCTGCACCGAGGTGTCGGTGGTCTGGTCGGCCGCCATGAGCGAAGTCCACGCCGAGGTGGACCGCGTTCACGCTGGCCCGAGAAAGACAGTCGGCCACAGCGTTGTCTTTGCCGGCGACGTGCCGGATGTCCGTGGTGAATTCCGACACGGCAGAGAGGTGGCGCTGCTGGCGGGCCGACCACGGCTCCGTGACTTTGGCCATTGCGTAGACCAACGGCTTGTGGTCGACGAAAGCCATGAATGGGCGGCCCTCCAGGAGGTGTCGGAAATGGCGAACGGCCAGGAATAGACCGAGCAGCTCGCGGTCGAACGTGCTGTATTTTAACTCGTTCGGCCGGAGCTGCCGGCTGAAAAAAGCGAGTGGCTGCCAAACCCCGTCCACCCATTGTTCATGGATGGCGCCCACCGCGTAGTTGGAGGCGTCCGTAGTGAGGGCGATGGGCGCGTTGAGCACCGGGTGAGCCAGCAGCGTTGCGTCGGCGAGGGCCCGTTTTGCGCTCGCGAAGGCCGCGTCCATGGCCGCGGACCAAACGATGTCATGCTTGGCCGGCTTGCCCCGGAGGGCCTCATAAAGGGGCCGCATGAGCTGAGCAGTGCGGGGCACGAATCGGTGATAAAAATTCACCATGCCGAGGAACTCTTGTAGGGCCTTGATGGAACGGGGACGCGGGAACGTGGTGATGGCCTCGACCTTGGTCGGCAGCGGCACGGCCCCGGTCTTGGTGATGCGGTGGCCCAAAAAGTCAACGGTCGTCGTGCCGAAGTGGCATTTGGCTGGGTTGACAATTAAGCCGTGCTCGCTGAGGCGACCGAACAGTGTTCGGAGGTGGAGGAGGTGCTTGGCGCGGGACGTGCTGGCGACGAGGATGTCATCCAGATAGATGAAAAGAAATGGCAGGTCGCGCAGCACGCCGTCCATTAAGCGCTGGAACGCCTGGGCTGCGTTCTTGAGGCCAAACGGCATCCTCAAAAATTCGAACAGGCCGAACGGCGTGATGACGGCTGTCTTCGGGACGTCGGCCACCCGGACAGGTACCTGGTGGTATCCCCGTATCAGGTCAATTTTGGAAAATATGACCCGTCCCGCCAAACGGGCGGAAAAGTCCTGGATGTGCGGGATCGGGTACCTGTCGGGGGTGGTAGCGTCGTTGAGGCGGCGGTAGTCGCCACACGGGTGCCATCCGCCCCCCGGCTTTGGCACGATGTGCAGTGGTGAGGCCCACGCGCTATTGGAGCGCCGCACGATGCCGAGGTGCTCCAACGCGTCAAACTCGGCCTTTGCCACGGCGAGCTTGGCCGGGTCGAGGCGGCGGGCCCTGGCGTAGACCGGCAGGCCCGTAGTGGCTATGTGGTGCTCGATCCCATGCCGCACTGCGACGGCCGAAAACGTCAGCCGTGTGAGGGCCGGGAATTCCGCGAGCAGGTGAGCGAACTCGTTCGCCGTCGGGAGAGCGCACGCCAGTTTGGTCGGCGCGGAGCTGCTCATCGTGCACGCCAGGGAGCTGAAGGTCTCGGCGTTGACAAGGCGACGACGTTTGACGTCGACCTGCAGCCCGTGCGCGCAGAGGAAGTCGGCGCCCAGCAAAGCCATGGGGACGCAGGCGGTCACAAAGGTCCACTGAAAGCGCTGGCTGCCGAAGCAGAGGGTGACGTTGCGCGGGCCGAAAGTGCGTATGGCCGAGCCATTAGCAGCGACCAAAGAGGGGCCGCAAACGGCGTCCCGCCTGTCCTGCTCGGAGGCGGGTATGACGCTCAGTTGGGCGCCGGTGTCACAAAGGAAACGCCGCCCAGACGCTTTATCCCGAATAAAAAGCAAGTTGCCTGAGTGGCCGGTGCTCATGGCTGGGAATGAACGCCGGCCCGGCCGTTTCCCGACTTGCCGAAAGTGCACGGAGGTCGGCACGTCTGAGCCTTGTGTCCGAACCTGGCGTGGTAATAACACCACGCCTGGTCAGGTGGAGGCCCCGGCCGTCATGTCAGAAGCGGTCGGTGCGGCGTGGCAGCCGCCAGTTTCACCGGCAGTTCGGCCTCCAACCGCGCAGGGCGCTCGGGCGTCGTGGGCGTCGCCTCGGACGGCGGCAGGCTCCAGGTAGCCGCGCCGATGTGTTGGCCCGCCGAGGAGATCTTATCGGTTCCCTGGCGAGGGCGCGGGGATCGGTGATCGACGTGCCAGCCAGGGCAAGGCGTACAGGGTGAGGCAGCTGGCGAAGGAACAACTCGCGGAACAGAAAATCCGGAGAGTGCTCACCGAGCAACGAGAGCATATAGTCCATGCGCACGGACGGGCGCGTGTCGCCGAGCTCGGGCAGGTCGAGCAGGCGCCGTGCGCGTGCCGCTGGTGAGAGGGCGAAAGCATCGAGGAGGAGCGTCTTCAGCGCGTCATACTTGTCGGCAGCCGGCGGGTGCTCGAGGAGGCTCAGGGCGCAGGCCGCGGTGGCGGAACCAAGCGCTGCCACGACGTGGTGGAAGCGGGTGTCGTCCGCGGTGATGCCTCGCAGGGCGAACTGGGAGTCCGCCTGGGCGAACCAAACAGCCGCGTGAGCCTCCCAGAAGGTAGGCAGTTTAAGAGTCACTGCCGTGTCCATGTCGGTAGGTCACCAGTGAATGAGCTGCGCTCCAACGCGAGTCGAAAGAATTGACGCGACCAAAGACGGAATTAGTCCGAGTTGCTTTATTGAAACAAAACAGCTCAGGTATTCTGACAAAAGCCCGTTTATCGGGCAGCAATATATATACACATTTATGTCGGGAAGTTTGCCCGGCAAAAGCTATACCGGGCATGCCCAGGTGTCAAGGGCGTGCCTTGGAAAGGCGAGTCTGGACCTGCCCGGGCGTGTTTGGCTGCGGCCTGGCAAGTCGAGGCTGGGCGTGCCCGGGCGCTCTGGACGAGCACTGGAAAGGCGAGAGCGGGCATGCCCGGACGCTCTGGGCGAGCCCTGGAAAGGCGATAGCGGGCATGCCCGGACGCTCTGGGCGAGCCCTGGAAAGGCGATAGCGGGCATGCCCGGACGCTCTGGGCGAGCCCTGGAAAGGCGAGAGCGGGTATACCCGGGAAAGACGAGACCGGGCGTGCCCAGGAGGTTCGGGCGTGCCCGGGAACAGTGAGTCCGGGCATGCCCGGTTGAGGCGCGTCTGGCCGTGTTCTGGCCGGTGCAAGGCGATTGTGTGCATCCAGCGGTAACCGCTACAGTACCACCAATTTCCTGAATCAATAACTCACGGTATTCCCACATGAGCAATCGGTAACATCCCCCAAAGTCACTGTGTCAGTGTGTCACGATACCAGGCCAAAGTCGATCCCCTTGGCTCTCGCGATCACAAGAAAAGGTCGTACTGAGACCTGAACCCAGAATGGCTAACAGTCGACGCTGCAGAAGATCCGCTTGGTGAGGTGTCGGGCCGACGTCGGTCTGGTAAAATTTCACCCAAAAGGCGACTGGGAATTCACACCTTCGGTTCACCAGACAATGATGCTGACATGAACGATCATCGGTTCCCAAGTGGAGAACCGCGAAGAACCGCGAGTTCCCAAGTGAAATCCACGACACACACGAGAACCAGGCGAAGGGCTGGTGCGAGGTGAAATGGCGGATGGGCCGGTAGTGGAGGCGTACTTGCTCTCCAGCGATGATTCACTTTCGGAACCAAAAGCAAAACCCGTCATGCAGGTTTATTTGCCACAGCAATAACGACACTGTCACAGGAATCCCTTTCCCGGGGAAACCAATATTCGCTCATGAGCAATGTCCACCAGCGTCCGCTCGACACCTCGAAGCAGATCCGCCTTCCTTTCCCGATCTCACTCGATCCGATCACCCGCCTCTCCTTCTTCTTCTTCCGTTTTCACCCTCACCCATCTCGTTTTCCTTCTGAGACATTATTTTTTATCTTTGAAGATAGTTATCTCCATTTCACACTCAAACTGTAACAATAATAGTACATGAAACTAATATTTCCTTCAAGTGGATGACAACTACAAAGACGGAAGTGACGAATCCATAACAGTAGTCACTCTACATTGGACTCTCAATGGCTGCTCTGACCCTCCTCAGGTGTGGCAATAAAACTGACAAAGCATTCCAGGTGAGGCCCCGCAAAATTCCTGCACAGTAAGTAGTTCAGAAGGTAACACAACCGGTTATAGTTCATTGAAGATGTTAAAATGGGAACAATAACATTCCAACACAGGGGTTCAGATTAAAACATTAACAGGCAAACACAAGGATTAAGACAAATGCTTGGCAGTGCTCCCATAAAGGTACAAACTTTTGGAGGCAGCTCCCAGAAATAGGCACATTTGGCCACCAAAGATGCAAACAAAATTATTCATTCATCATCTCCATCAGACAGCCACTTTAATTGCAATTACATCAAATTATTCTGCCTTCTCCCCTATCATTCCACCTCTGTGCACGTGCTCGGTGTGAATGCTCCTTGCCCCAGTACTGAGGTAAGGTGCGAATGAGGTGTTACATGAACTGAAATGGAAGTTTTCTTGTGAATATTATCCAATGGATGGATAGCCTTTGCTTTTCACATGAGACTATTTCACATCAGTCAGTATTAGTGCTGGTAATCCAAATCCTCGAATAATGAAACAATATACATTGCACTGTACAAAGCCATAAATGAAGTTATAATTTCTTGCATTGTGGATGATCTTACTATAATTCACCAAATGTCCGTCTGTCCATCCGTCCGTCCGTTCGCAGGTACCGCAAAAACGGCTGAACCGATCGCAACGATATTTTGGGTGGGTATTCCTGGGACCCCCTGGAGTAAAATAGGCTATATTGTTTTTCCAATTTTTCCAAACACGATGGAATAATATTTACCGATATGAACAGTGATGTGGCTTTTATTGAAATTCTACAAACTAGCAACGGTACCCACCCTGTGGGCGGGGCTTCAATTGGGAGGCCCAAATGAAAAGGCAAAATATCAGAAATTGAAGGGTTTTTTTATTTTAAATGATTCATATAAACATCCGTTGAATCATATCACACGCAAATCATCAAAATCTAAACAGTATCTTTAGAATTTCAATAAAAGCCTCATCACTGTTCATATCGGTAAATATTATTCCATCGTGTTTCAAATCGTGATCGATACACAACGATCGTGATGGGTAATCGTGTTCACAATCGCTATGTTGTATGTACTCCTGATACGTGTAACAAATTCCCGATACGTGTAACTGTACCAAATCAACAGTTAAAAGCATTTTGAGCCGATAGCTGTTTCGGCCTTGGCAAGATCGATGGAGACAGCGTTTATTATACTTTTAATGAAGGACACTGTCTCAAGCCCCAGTCCCCATCACAGATGGGGCTCAGCGGTTTACCCGAGCCTGACGGCGAAGGGCAAGGTACCCGCTGGCCCGTCTAGTGTCAAGCGTGTGCGGCCCCGGACATCGAAGGGCATTAAACGTTCATTAAACATTAAACGTTCATTAAACATTAAACATTAATTAAAGGATTACGAAATTACGTTCACACCGTCACGTCAAACACCACCGTGAACACATACATCGTCACAACATCGTCACAATGTGAACATCGTCACAATGAACGTTATGCGAACGCGAATGTTATGCGGGAGTCCAAACCTGAGAATACTGGAGACCAAAGCTGAAATTGTAAAAACTAAATAGCCTATTTTACTCCTGGAGATCCCAGGATTACCCACACAAAATATCGTTTCGATCGGTTGAGCCGTTTTTGCGGTACCTTCGAAAAGACGGACGGACATTTGGTGAATTAAAGTAAGATACTGTTTAGATTTTGATGATTTGCGTGTGATATGATTTAACGGATATTTATATAAATCGTTTAAAATAAAAAAGCCTTCAATTTCTGAAATTTTGCCTTTTCCTTTGGGCCTCCCAATTGAAGCCCCGCCCATGGGGCAGGTACCGTTGTTATTTACCTTCATCTAAATGTATTTTCAGCCTCTCAGAAAATTGTACTGCACGGTGTTTTTTTTTCTGAAAAATAGCATATTAATGTCGACGTGTTATTAGAAATCCAAGTCGACACCCAAATCTTTTATAATGATGATTGTCCTCGTTCGGATAAACTTATTTCAATGATGAAATGAATGATTGGCCTCAAATGTTTTGAGCCCGTCCCTTGTGCCGCCTCCGCAGAGGGGACACGAATGAGTGACTGGGGAGGGAGAGTGGAGCCACATCAGTCGTTTCCTCCCCTCCCACCATTCTCCTCCATCCCACCTTCAGCCTCAGCATCCTCAATTTTTTGAAATATCGTTCTATATATTGATTTTAGCCAAATCAATGAAGATTCACATAAAAATTATAGTATCAGGATCTTCACCTAAATGTAATAATTTTGTCCTTGTCACACACCTACCTGTCCACTAAATTAGTCCGAATCCATGCACAACTGTTTGGAGACAGACGAACAGGCAGCGGTTAAAACATAACCTTTGCACACCTTCGGTAGTGGACATACCATGCAAAAGTGGTACACACAACTTAGTTCCACCAGCAGTAGATGTACTAAAACTATTCTGTTTTTATATTAAGTTGTCGCCCGGTACACACAGGGCATCAAAAAATATTCAGACTCGTAAATGTTCCTCTCCACGGAAATCTTTAGTAAAAGGCGAAAGATTTATACGAATTGAAGAGAAACCAGAGTATGACTTCTGCATCTTCGTCTCAACCTTTCATACACGTATAACACATTGACATTAATGGTGCTTATACAATTATCTCAGATTAATGTTTTTACTTTATTCTCTCATTTCCAATTTAATAAGATATAATATTTCGTCGGTAATTTATACATTTAGGTTAAAGTTCTCTTCATTTCACCATTATATTTTCCAAAGTAACGAGTTCCTCATTCACATTCAAGCCAACCAGCCAATCACAGGGCACAACGTCCTGACGTCATTACAATAAACCTTGGCTCATTTTACTTTAAATTCTGCAAGGAAATAATTCTGATCAACACAGCACGATTTTAATATAATTATTTAATTCTTACCAAACAGCACAATTTAAATATAATTATTTAATTCTCACCAAACAGTACTATTTTAATATAATTATTTAATTCTTACCAAACAGCACGATTTTAATATAATTATTTAATTCTTACCAACAAAGCACGATTTTAATATAATTATTTAATTCTTACCAACAAAGCACGATTTTAATATAATTATTTAATTCTTACGAACACAACACTATTTTAATATAATTATTTAATTCTTACCAAACAGCACGATTTTAATATAATTATTTAATTCTTACCAACACAGCATGATTTGAATATAATTATTTAATTCTTACGAACACAACACTATTTTAATATAATTATTTAATTCTTACCAACACAGCACGAATTGAATAAAATTATTTAATTCTTACGAACACAACACTATTTTAATATAATTATTTAATTCTTACCAAACAGCACGATTTTAATATAATTATTTAATCCTTACCAACACAGCATGATTTGAATATACTGTAATTATTTAACTCTTTCCAACACAGCACGATTTTAATATAAATTCTTTAATTCTTACCAAACAGCACAATTTTCATATAATTATTTAATTCTTACCAACACAGCACGATTTGAATATAATTATTTAATTCTTACCAACACAGCACGATTTGAATATAATTATTTAATTCTTACCACACAGCACGATTTGAATATAAATATTTCATTCTTACCCACACAGCACGATTTTAATATAAATATTTCATTCTTACCAACACAGCATGATTTTAATATAATTATTTAATTATATCCTTTCTTTGAATGTTCTTTCTTAAAGTTTTTTATTCATGACAATCAAACTTTGTTTTGTAATGGTTTGAGCGTCTGTTGAGAACTTGTGATGGGGAGGATGAGAACTTGGTGTGGGGATGAGGATGAGGACTTGTAATGTGGAGGATCAGATCTTGCTGTCGGGACGGGGTTGAGGACTTGTGGTGGGGATGGGGATGAGAACTTGTGGTGGGGAGGATGAGAACTTGGGATGGGGACGGGGTTGAGGAGTTGTGGTGGGGAGCATGATAACTTGAGATGGGATGGGGATGAGGACTTGTGGTGGGGAGGATGAGAACTTGGGATGGGGATGGGGATGAGGACCTGTCGTGGGGATGGGGATGAGGACTTGGGATGGGGATGAGGGTGAGGCCTTGTGGTGGGGAGGATGAGAACTTGGTGTCGGGACGGGGTTGAGGACTTGTGGTGGGGATGGGGAAGAGAACTTGTGGTGGGGAGGATGAGAACTTGGGATGGGGTCGGGGTTGAGGTCATGTGGTGGGGAGGATGAAAACTTGGGACGGGGATGAGGACTTGTGGTTGGGAGGATGAGAACTTGGTGTGGGGATGGGGATGAGGACTTGTGGTGGGGAGGATGAGAACTTGTGATAGGGACAGGGTTGAGGACTTTCGGTGGGGAGCATGAGAACTTGGGAAGCGGATGGGGGTAAGAACTTGTGGTGGGGAGGATGAGAAATTGTTGTGGGGATGGGATTGATGACTTGTAATGGGGAGGATGAGAACTTGGGATGGGGTCGGGGTTGAGAACTTGTGATGGGGAGGATGAGAACTTGGTGTGAGGATGGGGATGAGGACTTGTAATGGGGAGGATGAGAACTTGGTGTTGGGATGGGGTTGAGAACTTGGGATGGGGATGGGGATGAGGACTTGTCGTGGGGATGGGGATGAGAACTTGGGATGGGGATGAGGGTGAGGACTTGTGGTGGGGAGGATGAGAACTTGGGATGGGGATGAGGACTTGTGCTGGGGAGGATGAGATCTTGGGGTGGGGATGGGGTTGAGGACTTGTGTTGGGGAGGATGAGAACTTGGGATGGGGATGAGGACTTGTGGTGGGGAGCATGAGAACTTGGGAAGGGGGAGGGGATGAGGACTTGTAATTGGGAGGATGAGAACTTGGGGTGGGGATGGGGATGAGGACTTGTGATGGGGAAGATGAGAATGATTGGGACAGGGATGAGGTCTTGTGATGGGGAGGATGACAACTTGGGGTGGGAACGGGGATGAGGACTTGTGATGGGGAGGATGAGAACTTGGGGTGGGTATGGGGGTGAGGACTTGTGATGTCATGGGATAGAACTTAGGGATGGGGATGAGGACTTGTAATGTGATGGGATATAACTTGGGGATAGGGATCAGGACTTGTGATGGGGAGGATGCGAACTTGGGATGGGGATGAGGACTTGTGGTGGGGAGTATGAGAACTGGGATTGGGATGAGGACTTGTGGTGGAGAGGATGAGAACTTGGGATGGGGATGGGGGTGAGGACTTGTAATGGGGAGGATGAGAACTTGGGGTGGAGACGGGGATGACGACTTGTGATGCTGGTAGCTGGGGAGGGGACGAGTGGATACCCCCGAGGCTGGGCCAAATCGGAGGTGATTTTCCTAATTCAATGTAATTTACCTAAAAGTTGTGAGTGAGTATCAGGAACAAAATCATGAAAAAAAAATTCAAAAATATTGACGTTTTATGGTTAGACAGCCCGTTACCATAGCAACAGTTACAGACGACTCAAAAAATGCCTAAATTGACGATTTCTCAAGCTGTGTTTGACCCCCAGAGTTGATTCTGGTACCAAAAGATGCAGAATTGAAAGCCAAGGATGATTGGATAGCTTAACAATGTCTGTGACACAATTCAATACCACTTTTATCCAAAAAACTGATTTTTGTCTGAAATTTCAAGCATATTTATGGAAAAAAATTGAAAATTTTGCTTTTTAATCATAGGATAACCATTAATCAGATTAAATTTACTTTAAATTGTCTTTTACAACCTTGTATTGTCCAGTTTTTATAACTGTTATAACGTTGTTTAAATTTGGCCATCTTCATTTCAATAAAAAAAAGTTAACAAAAGCAGCTTACAATCATTAATTTTAATGCCTGCTTTCGGTTGTTACTGTAACCATTCATCAGGGCGTTCAAGGCGCTCTTGCACACATCAAGGATAGGCGCTCTTGTCTTCGATACAACGGCAGTGAACTCTGGGGTCAAGAGTGGAGTCGTAGTAAGACTGGAGACTGAGTTTGGCAGGAGTCTTCTGCAACTGGCGTGTCGGCACCACATCCACGAATTGGTTGGAGGGGCGTCTTGCTCAATAGTGTATGGCCCCACCACAGGACCTAATGAACAGCTGTTCAAGCGACTGCTCAACACTTGGAGTGAATTGGACCAGGGCAACTACACATTGGTCGAGGTGTCTGCTCAACAGAGAGAGCTGGCTGGCCATGTACGTGCCACCATCACCTTCCTTCAGACGTGGATGGACCATAGCACAAAGGAGACTCTTCGACACGACTACCTGGAGCTGGCACACCTCACACTGCTGTTTCTTGGAGGGACTGTCCCTGATGGTATGAGGACCATCACTATCAAAGCTCCTGGGGCATTCCACCACGCCCGTTGGATGAGCAAGACTTTATACACTATAAAGGTGGCACTCTTCCGTCGGCAGCTGGGAGATATCTACACACCCGAAGAGCTGGAAGACATAACCAGTCTCGCTGCATTCATGTCAGTCTTCTACACTAAAGCGTGGTTGACATGTACCAGTGCTGCAGATGCACCATCTAACGACATGTACCTGATGAAGAACCTCCTCAAGGCTGAGGCCAGTATCGCAAAGAATCCAACAAAGTGGCCTGCCAAATTTCTGTCCTTTGTGACTGTGGCCCGAGAGAAGCTACAAAACCATTTGTGGTACCTCTCAGAGAGATTGGTCTCTTTGGCACTCTTCTCGGACAGAACGTCATCTGACAAGCAGACTATGAGAAGGGCTATGCTCAGGTACCATGGGACTGCACATAACATGATACAGGAGATGCCAGCCTCACAGCAATTGGGGAGTAAAGCCCTCAAAGACTTTGTTGGTTACGACTCTTTGAGAATGTTTGAACTCTTGGGTATTGACTCCAGTTTTGTCAAGCTCCCCGTTGCACAGTGGCCCACCTCAGACAGCTATCGTCATGGCAAGGAAGTTGTGGCCAAACTCCCAGTTGTCAATGACGCAGCAGAGCGGACACTTGGACTCGCCACAGATTTGAACACTAACAAGGCCCCCACATCTGAGGCGCAGCTCCAGGCTCTATACAGGGTTGTGAAGGGCGTCAGGGAGAAGCTGCATGGACTGGCAACATCCACTGAGGTTGTGACTAAGAAGTCATTGGCCTCCATTGATTACAATTGGGACTAGGTTTTTTATTTTGTTATCAATGTTCAATGTCAGACCTTAAATTTGAGACAAAAAAGCTTAATCAATGACAAAAGTTAATTTAAAGTACATTTAATTTGACTATAGCTCTGATTAATGATTATCCTATGATTAAAAAGCAAAATTTTCATTTTTTTTTCAAACAAATGCCTTAAATTTGAGATAAAAATGAGTTTTTGGGATAAAAGTTGTATTGAATTGTGTCACAGACATTGTTAAGCTATCCAATCATCCTTGGCTTTCAATTCTGAATCTTTTGGTACCAGAATCAACTCTGGGGGTCACACACAGCCTGAGAAATCATCGATTTTAAGAATATTTTGAGTCGTCTGTAACGGTTGCTATGGTAACGGGCTGTTTTACCGTAAGACGTCAATATTTTTGAAAAAAAATTTCATGGTTTTGTTTCTGTTACCCAGCCACAACTTTTAGGTAAATTACAACCTTGTTGTATGAAAAATTGAAAATCACCCCTGATTTGGCCCAGCCTAGTGGATAGTTGGGAAGGGGAGGGTGGATAGTTGGGAGGGGATGGGTGGATAGTTGGGGAGGGATGGGTGGATAGTTGGGGAGGGATGGGTGGATAGTTGAGGAGGGGACAGATGGATAGTTGGGAAGGGGCGGGGTGGATAGTTGGGAAGGGGCGGGGTGGATAGTTGGGAAGGGGCGGGGTGGATAGTTGGGAAGGGGATGGGTGGGTAGTTGGGGAGGGGATGGGTGGATAGTTGGGAAGGGGATGGGTGGATAGTTGGGGAGGGGATGGGTGGGTAGTTGGGGAGGGGACGAGTGGATAGTTGGGAAGGGGATGGGTGGATAGTTGGGAAGGGGATGGGTGGGTAGTTGGGGAGGGGATGGGTGGGTATTTGGGGAGGGGACGAATGGATAGTTGGGAAGGGGATGGGTGGATAGTTGGGAAGGGGATGGGTGGGTAGTTGGGGAGGGGATGGGTGGATAGTTGGGAAGGGGATGGGTGGATAGTTGGGGAGGGGATGGGTGGATAGTTGGGGAGGGGATGGGTGGATAGTTGGGAAGGGGATGGGTGGATAGTTGGGAAGGGGATGGGTGGATAGTTGGGGAGGGGATGGGTGGATAGTTGGGAAGGGGATGGGTGGATAGTTGGGGAGGGGATGGGTGGATATAATTGGAGAGGGGATGGGTGGATAGTTGGGAAGGGGATGGGTGGATAGTTGGGAAGGGGATGGGTGGATAGTTGGGAAGGGGATGGGTGGATAGTTGGGGAGGGGATGGGTGGGTATTTGGGGAGGGGACGAGTGGATAGTTAGGAAGTTGATGGGTGGGTAGTTGGGGAGGGGATGGGTGGATAGTTGGGAGGGGGTGTGTGGGTAGTTGGGAAGGGGCGGTGTGGGTAGTTGGGGAGGGGATGGTTGGATAGTTGGGAAGGGGATGGGTGGATAGTTGGGAAGGGGATGGGTGGATAGTTGGGAAGGGGCGGGGTGGGTAGCTGGGAAGGGGATGGGTGGATAGTTGGGAAGGGGCGGTGTGGGGAGTTGGGGAGGGGATGGGTGGATAGTTGGGAAGGGGATGGGTGGATAGTTGGGAAGGGGGTGGGTGGATAGTTGGGAAGGGGCGGTGTGGGAAGTTGGGGAGGGGATGGGTGAGTAACCCACCCCCTCCCAGGGGGGGGGGGGGAACCATGCCAAATAAATAAATAACTTACTGTCGAGCACACAACATTACCGGGGTGCCTTCGTGCAGGCAAAAAACACCAACAAACAAACAAAGCCTGGCAATGCCACCGTGCAGCACATGGAGACAGAATTGGGAGCGAGCAGTGTTCAATAATTGATTCATTAATTTGAAGGAGCTGTGCTCCAACTCGAATCGAAAGAATGGATGCGACAAAAAGCTGGAATTCGTCCGAGTTTCTTTATTGCATCAAATCAACTCGGGTAAAACTGAAAAACCCGTTTATCGGGCAGCATTATATACAAGCACTCGAATATCTCATGCCGGAGCGTTTGCCCTTAAAACGCGCGACTGGGCGTGTCCGGGAGACCTGGGCGAGTCTGGACATGCCCGGGAACGGCGAGACTGGGTGTCGCCGGACGGGCCGGGCGTGCCTGGAAATGCCCGGGAACGGCGAGACTGGGTGTCGCCGGACGGGCCGGGCGAGCCCGGGAAAGGCGAGTCCGGGCATGCCCGGGAAAGGCTAGACTGAGCGTCTCCGGGCGGTC
This sequence comes from Myxine glutinosa, assembly GCF_964187855.1. Taxonomy (NCBI): domain Eukaryota; kingdom Metazoa; phylum Chordata; class Myxini; order Myxiniformes; family Myxinidae; genus Myxine; species Myxine glutinosa. The sequence continues at coordinate 142,722,681 of NC_136261.1, read as the reverse complement.
TGGGCGAGCCCGGCGCAGCGATCGCTCCGTTGTTGCTTCCTCGGCAGGTGTAAGGCGATTGTGTATGTTCAGCGGCAACCGCTACACACGCCCCCCCAGAATCGACTTGCACCGGCAGGGTCAATTTAAGGGGGGTCCTGATGACCCGGCCGAAGCGACCCCTGGAGGGTCATGTGGGGGGTCCGGTGTGGGGGTGGTTGGTCGAGCGGGAGGCACCGTGGACGGGGGGCGGCCTCGCCGCGGAGGAAGGGCCAACCGAGGTAGTTGGTCGATGTCCACGTGTGCCGGCTTGAGGCGGTTCACCGAAATCCGGTCCGACCTGCCGCCGACGTCGATGACGAAGGACTTGTCGTCCCGTCGCAGGACCCGGAAGGGTCCATCGTACGGCGGCCTGAGTGGCCCCCGGTGTGCGTCATGACGCACAAAAACGTACTCCGCTGTGTGAAGCGCTGGGGGGACGTAGGACTGGTGGTCACCGTGGTGGGACGTTGGCACGGGGGCAAACCTTCGGGCAGTCTCCTGGAGGTCCGAGCGCTGGCGAGCTGCGGACCAGGGACTGGTAGCGTCGGGCACGAATTCACCCGGGACGCGTAGCGGCTGGCCGTAGACCAGCTTGGTGGTGGATGCCTGGAGGTCCTCCTTGGGGGCCGTGCGGAGGCCCAAAAGGACCCACGGTAGCCGGTCGGTCCAGCCGCCGTCCTGAAGGCCGGCCATGAGCGCGGCCTTCATGGAACGGTGGAACCGCTCGCACAACCCGTTGGCTTGGGGGTGGTAGGCCGTGGTATGGTGGAGCCTGACCCCCAGGTTGCGGGCGACCGCGCCTCTCAGCTCGGAGGTGAACTGCGGCCCGCGGTCCGAAGAGATGTCCGCCGGAGCGCCGAAACGGGCGACCCAGGTGGCGATGAAAGCCTGCGCCACGTCGGCGGTGGTGGTGGAGATGAGGGGAACGGCCTCCGGCCACCTGGTGGTCCTGTCCACCATGGTAAGCAGGTGTGTGAAACCCCGTGATGGGGGGAGGGGGCCCACCAGGTCCACGTTGACGTGGTCGAAACGCCGTTCGGGCATGGTGAAAGGTGCCAGCGGGGCCTGGGTGTGTCGGTGGACCTTGGCCTGTTGGCAGGCCGTGCAGGTGCTGGTCCAATCGCGGACATCCCGTCGAAGGCCGTGCCAGACGAATCGCGCCGACACCAGCTTCTGGGAAGCTTTCCGGCCCGGGTGGGAAAGGCCGTGGAGGGAGGCGAAGATGCGGCGTTGCCAGGTAACGGGCAGGATGGGGCGAGGCTGGCCTTGGGAGACGTCGCAGAGCAGGACAGTGTCCGCGAAGGGGACGTCGGCCAGGTGGAGGCCCGTGTCCGCCGCCCGGAGGGCTTGCACCGTGGTGTCGGTGGTCTGGTCAGCCGCCATAAGCGCGAAGTCCACGCCGAGGTGGACCGTGTTCGCGCTGGCCCAAGAAAGACAGTCGGCCACGGTGTTGTCTTTGCCGGCGACGTGCCGGATGTCCGTGGTAAACTCCGACACAGCGGAGAGGTGGCGCTGCTGGCGGGCCGACCACGGCTCCGTGACTTTGGCCATTGCGTAAACCAACGGCTTGTGGTCGACGAAAGCCGTGAAGGGTCGGCCCTCCAGGAGGTGGCGGAAATGGCGAACGGCCAGGTGTTGACCGAGGAGCTCGCTGTCAAACGTGCTATATTTGAGCTCGTTCGGCCGGAGTTGCCGGCTGAAAAAAGCGAGTGGCTGCCAAACCCCGTTCACCCATTGCTCATGTACGGCGCCCACCGCGTAGTCGGAGGCATCCGTGGTGAGGGTGATGGGAGCATTGAGCACCGGGTGAGCGAGCAGTGTTGCGTCGGCGAGGGCCCGCTTTGAGCTTGTAAATGCCGCGTCCATGGCTGCGGACCAGACGACGTCGTGTTTGGCCGGCTTGCCCCGGAGGGCTTCGTAGAGGGGCCGCATGAGCTGAGCAGCGCGGGGCACAAAGCGGTGATAGAAATTCACCATTCTGAGGAACTCCTGCAGGGCCTTGATGGAGCGGGGACGCGGAAACGCGGTGATAGCCTCGACCTTGGTAGGCAGCGGCACGGCCCCGTTCTTGGTGATGTGGTGGCCCAGAAAATCAACTGCCATTGTGCCGAAGTGGCATTTGCCCGGGTTGACGATTAGGCCGTGCTCGCTGAGGTGCCCGAACAGTGTTCGGAGGTGGAGGAGGTGCTTGGCCCGGGATGCGCTGGCGACGAGGATGTCGTCCAGGTAGACAAAGAGGAACGGCAGGTTGCGCAGCACGCCGTCCATCAAGCGCTGGAACGCCTGAGCCGCGTTCTTGAGGCCAAATGGCATTCGAAGGAATTCGAATAAGCCGAACGGCGTGATGACGGCCGTTTTTGGGACGTCGGCCGGCCTGAGAGGTACCTGGTGGTATCCCCGTATCAAATCGATCTTCGAAAAAATGACCCGTCCTGCCAAATGGGCGGAGAAGTCTTGAATGTGTGGGATCGGATTCCTGTCGGGGGTGGTAACATCGTTAAGGCGGCGGTAGTCGCCACATGGGCGCCAGCCGCCCCCTGGCTTCGGTACGATGTGTAGTGGCGAAGCCCACGCGCTATCGGAGCGCCGCACGATGCCGAGGTGTTCCAAAGCGTCGAACTCGGCTTTGGCCATGGCGAGCTTGGCTGGGTCGAGGCGGCGGGCTCTGGCATAGACCGGCGGGCCCGTAGTTGGTATGTGGTGCTCGATACCATGTCGTACCGCGACGGCCGAAAACGTCGGCCGCGTGAGGGCCGGGAACTCCGCGAGCAGGCGAGCAAACTCGTTCGTCGCCGGGAGGGCGCATGCTAGCTCGGTCGGCACGGAGCTGCTAAACGTGCATGCCAGGGAGCTGAAGGTCTCGGCGTTGACGAGGCGACGCCGTTTGACGTCAACCAGCAGCCCGTGTGCGCAGAGGAAGTCGGCGCCCAGCAGAGCCATGGGCACGCTTGCGGTCACAAAAGTCCAATGAAAGCGCTGGCTGCCGAAGCAGAGGGTGACGTTGCGCGGGCCGAAGGTGCGGATGGCCGATCCGTTGGCCGCCAGTAAGGAGGGGCCGCAAACCGCGGACTGCCTGTCCTGATCGGAGGTGGGTATGACGCTCAGTTGGGCGCTGGTGTCACACAGGAAGCGCCGTCCGGACGCTTTGTCCCTGATAAAAAGTAAGTTGCCCGTGTTGTCGGCGCTCATGGCTGGTAATGAACGCCGGCCCGGCCGTTTCCCGACTTGCCGAAAGTGCACGGGGGTCGGCATGTCCGGGCCTTTTGTCCGAACCTGGAATGGTAGTAACACCATGCCTGGTCAGGTGGAGGCCCCGGTCGTCGTGTTGGAGGCGGTCGGCGCGGCGTAGCGGCCGCCAATTGCGCCGGCAGTTCGGCCGCCGTCCGTGCCGGGTGCTTGGGCGCCATGGGCGTTGCTTCGGACGGCGGCGGGCTCCAGGTTGCTGCCCCGATGCGTTGGCCTGCCGAGGAGATCATGTCGGCTTCCCTGGCGAGGGCGCGGGGATCCGTGATCTGCGTGCTTGCCAGGGCAAGGCGTACCTGGCTAGGCAGCTGACGGAGGAACAGCTCTTGAAAAAGAAAATCCGGGGCGTGCTCCCCGAGCAACAAGAGCATGTAATCCATTCACTCGGACGGGCGCGTGTCGCCGAGCTCGGGCAGGTCGAGCAGGCGCCGTGTGCGTTCCGCCGATGAGAGAGCGAAAGCGTCGAGCAGGAGCTTCTTGATCACGCCGTACTTGTCAGCGGCTGGCGGGTGCTGGAGGAGGCTGTGGGCGCGGGCCGCGGTGGCTGAGCCGAGTGCTGCTACCACATGATGGAAGCGGGTGTCGTCGGCGGTGATGCCTCGCAAGGCGAACTGGGAGTCCGCCTGGGCGAACCAAACCGCCGCGTGAGCCTCCCAGAAGGTAGGCAGTTTGAGGGCAACTGCCGTGTCCATGTCGGTAGGTCACCAATGAAGGAGCTGTGCTCCAACTCGAATCGAAAGAATGGACGTGACAAAAAGCTGGAATTCGTCCGAGTTTCTTTATTGCATCAAATCAACTCGGCTAAAACTGAAAAACCCGTTTATCGGGCAGCATTATATACAAGCACTCGAATATCTCATGCCATAGCGTTTGCCCTTAAAAGGCACGACTGGGCGTGTCCGGGAGACCTGGGCGAGTCTGGACATGCCCGGGAACGGCGAGACTGGGTGTCGCCGGACGGGCCGGGCGAGCCCGGGAAAGGTGAGTCCGGGCATGCCCGGGAAAGGCGAGACTGAGCGTCTCCGGGCGGTCTGGGCGAGCCCGGCGCAGCAATCGCTCTGTGGTTGCGTCCTCGGCAGGTGTAAGGCGATTGTGTATGTTCAGCGGCAACCGCTACAAATTGCGTTAATAAAATAAATAAATAATATTTGTAAAATAATTAATTTCATAATAAATTGGCTAATAGCATACCTAAACCACCACTGTTTCATTTGAATCTATAACTTCTTGAAAACTTATTAAGTATTTAATCGGAATATTAAATAATTAATCGAATAATTAATTAATTACAAAAATAAGAAGTACCGTTTTTGCCAAAGCACTTGTTCACAGTTGTGTCCAAATTTCAGCTTCAAAGCTCAAAGGATGGCTGAGATATCTCCCGGACAAACAAACAAAGACGAAAACAATCAAGAAAACAAATTGAGTGAAAACTGAGTGTGCCCTTTCGGTACGCGTCATCGCCTAGAGATGGAATATAGAAGGGTGGTGTACAATCATTCCAAACAGGAAACTTACTGTTTCTAGGGATGTCACAAAGGACCTAAACAACAGGCACGAATAACTAAATTAATGTGTTAAATGAGGTGGTCTAAAAGACACTGCATCAACGCCGGTAAACATCAGAATAAACACTGTTTTGTTTTGTTTTTCTACAGCATTTAAAACTTTGATTTCAATTAAATTCAATTATATATTTGAACACTGTAGAACACAATTCACCTTTTTGCATTTCCAAAAACCTTCAGTTTAACTGTATTTAGGCAAAATGTTACGATGTCTCGACCAATCAAATTTGACGCATGCTCTGAGGGCGGAGGAACAGTGATTCAGACCAAAATGACGGCGCCTCGCAATGCAACCACAGATCTAACTTCCTCCAAAAGATCTCTTTCTTGAGTGTATCGTTTTCTCAAAGGCCTTTCCAAAATCATCAGTTTCTCCGAGAAGAGTTGGTGGAAGCTTTAGCTCTACACTCTTCCGTTTGACCCATCAGCTTCGTATAGTTGCCATCATGCGTGTTATTTAAAGTTCGCGAACAAAGATAATGTTACGGACGCGGTTTAGATGTTATTTACCGAGCGGTGGTATTGCCGCGACCTAACAGTTCCCCCGATTCTTCCCCAACTCACCCGATTCACCCAGACGTTGACCAAATCGCGCTATGCCAAATCAATGATGGAAAGGACACGACGACTGGGAAAGAGGAAACGACGCAAGGGGTACAGTTCTCAAGACCTCCGGAGGAGGGTATAATTACAGTGGTGGAGAAAAGGGGGTAGATTACACGGCAGAGTGAGGTAAAAGACACAGAAGAGATGGGCACTTAAATACAATCTTATCTATTCCCGGACAGACCACAGACAAACGGAACAAGGCTGACTTACACAGGGATTGATGGCAGGGAGGGACAGGTAGTTCGATGGCACAAGGTGCACCTTGGCTCGGGGACAGGATAAAGCACGGTCCAGTCCAGAAGATGCGGGGAGGCCTCACAGCGCTCGGAGGTGGTCTTGCTTGCTCCAAGCTCAGCGCGCATCTGACGTCACCTCCCTCTCCCTGCGCATGCTCAGCAGGGAGTCACACGCCCTCGGCTGGTTGGCTCCGCCCCACTGGGGCCGGTCCGCCGCTTCCATTGGGTGCGGGGGTTACCGGGCTCCGCCCTTGACGAGGAGCTGACAGGGAGCCCCTATTTGGTAACCCCGTCGAGCACATGTTCGATGGCGGCTCGCTGGGAAGGCCTGGTGCCCTCCCAACACCCCCCACCAACCAAGCCGGAGTGAGGACGCGCACTTCCCGCGCCCGCCGCTGCCGTTGCTGTTGTTGTTGTTGTTGTTGCTGAACCGTGAGGAAGAGCTGCGGGGAGGTATTGGGAGGTCCTAAACTTCCTAACGGTGCCATACAATCACATTCTGGTGCAACGAAGGGTCAGAATTAATGGAAACGAGTCCTTAACTGACATAGACTAAGAATAACTAGCAAGATGTCCTATAGTTGTCTTACATGAGATGCGGTGAACCTGGGCACGACATTTAATGGGGGAAATAGGGGGAGGTCGGGTCTACAGAGTGTTGTTTACAGAAAATGGGACTAGGGAATGGGGGATTGGGGATAGTTGGGAAGTATTGAGGAAATAGGGGAATATTTACAAGCGGATATGGATGGATGCAAATCCCATATCCGCAACATTGCACCCTTCTCTACCTCGGGGCGTTCCGACCCGATAATTTTTTACCTACTTTAGTGTGGCACTCAGATGTAGTTCCCTCTACTATTAACTCAACCCTGAGTGCGACAGTTTTACAGATGTTCACAAATGAGTAAATATGTCCCCCTGCAACATTGCACCCTTCTCCTAACAGAAACACACCCACAGGATAACCGAATCGCGGAAAGCATCCTCAAACTAAACATACAGCCGGTAGGGAGCATCATTTATACAAGACTACACTGATATTTACACTACGATCCAGGACCTGTTCTTTGAGGAACACATGCAGATGTTATGCATAGGGAGAGCACGCATGCCAGCATCGATACACCAACCCACGAGTGCCCTGTGGCCCTACGGCCTTTAATAATGTGCAGAGCACCCCGTCCAAGCACCAAAAGCACCACCCCATACGCACAGTCAGCACCATCCGGTGCACCAATAAAGTGTTCAATAACAATGCACAATTAAGTGTCCATGGTCACCGGTGGTGTCGCAGCCGGCCGATGTTCTGCCGCTGGTCTTGCCTTCATGGAGTGCACTTGGCCTTCTGGCTTCTTTAGAAATAAAGAAAGGTGCCAACCGCGTCCATTTCTTAATTGTGGCCGTCAGGGTGCCAACTAAAAGTGGTTCACCTGTATGGCATAGGTGCCACGTTGACCCAGAGGTCCATCCACGGGTGGTGCTTGACCGCAAAAGAACTGCGGTCCATTGTGGGCGGCCACAAAAATTGCGGTCCATATGGTGTATCGATCCAGGCAGCAAGCAGCGGAAGTACAGGCCCACAACTGCGGGGCCAGCACCTCTCTCTCCTCTCTCTCTGCCCCAAAGCCAGATCCTCGGAGGTGGGAGACAAAAGAAGACAAGTGAGTAAGGTGGTAGGGGCGCAAAAGTGCATGCAATACAAGGTAATGCACACTGGGGGCACATGGGAACAAGGTGAGACAGGTACGTTCCTACCGTACGCCCCCCCCCCCCCACCAGGTAACCTACATTGCCCCTCCCTTACCCCTTACTGTATCCACAAAACACAACACTACCCATAAACATCTACTTTACACATCAACAACGTCCCTACTGTCTTCCCCGTTCCTCCCATAAACCAAATTCGTCTTCTCTCCCTCCTAACCAATCAAATTTGCCATTTCCAACTCTCATCAAAATCTGCCATCACCAATTCAACATCAAAATCTGCCATCACCAATTCATCATCAGTCCCTCCTAAGGAGGGAGAGATGGAATCACCCCAATGTCTTATCCACGTCGTGATGCGTCTCACAAATCCAAACAGCAATTCTCATTTCCTGCAACACAAAACAAAGAAAACACAGGTGTGGAGTCATCATCATCACCTCAGGTAAGTGGCTGCGTATGGTGCGACAGGTTCATCAATCCTAACTATTTCCTAAATGACTTTAACAACTTTACATTACCCGGGGTCTTTCTCCTGCCAAACCATTGGCCCTCATTACTCTATGTGGTTCGAAGAACCAAAATCCCATTGACCATCTGTGGTGCACACCATCAATTTGGGTCTCACTCCCCGATTCAACACTCGGTGCCCCCGCACAATTTCGGTGGCTGGGTCGTGTGACGCTCCCAGCTGGTCCGCCCACCTGCACACCTCCACCACTGTTGTTGCCTACCGAGCTCACCTGCTCCCCACCCTAACCTAACTAACTGGGGAAGGCCCTCTCGCACTCTCACCCCCTCAGTGCCCTCTCTGGCACGGGCTGCCCGATCCACACCCGGGATCCTCAGGCACCCACTGACATTAACGGCTCCCAGAGCCCACCTGCGGCCTCACCTGGCCGACATCTAACAGTGGCGGAGTGCCCAACCATTCACACTCATACTAACAGGCCACACGACCAGCCAATTTCACCACACCAATGCACCCATCCACAATACCATTCTGCAACCGCACCACAAATGCCAATATCCAACCACAATTTACCTATACCTTCTAACTATTCTTTAAACTACCCTCCCCGGGTACTCGTGAAAAGGGGGTCCACTCTTCCCCCATCCACACCTTCGCACCATGCACACCACTCCGTACCACTTACTCCAACTCTCTCCACACCACTCATTCTCTGCTCCATATATTCCACACACCTGTACTTGCACACCTGTGCTCTCATACTTGGTGCCGCCTGCACCCTTCTCTCCCCCAAGCGCATTCGCGCTGATCCACAACACTCACTACTCATACACTGCTCCACACACCTGTCCAGTTCTCACACAGCATCATCTCATCTAACTACTCCCCTCTGAAACTTGCGCTTCTCCGTCTTCCCTTACACTCAGCGCTCCCACGTCATTATCAAACACTAAGCTACTACGTCCCCACTACAGGTACCAGTCACTAACTAACCTTAACGTTACCTAATGTCAATCTCTAGATCCCTAACAATATAACCTAACCCACCCGGGCTAGTTTTCACTGCCATACACCCCATAATCTATAGCGCATTTGCCCCAATTGGGAGGGATGACAGAGTTGCCATCCCACCACATCGGGCATCTCCCACTACCAATTTTGCACATCAAATTTCAACAAATCAAAAATTTGCCAATCACTACCCATCATCTGCCAATCATTACTGCAAATCCTTTGCAAATCATCAAATTTTGTTTTTCTAATTTCGGGGCCAAAACACTATCCTCGTCATTACAGTCTACTTACTAATGCCTCTCGGTGCGCCAATTCACTTCTAAAGCTCGGCTTCGTACAGCCAAGCCATGAATGCGGGTTGTTTGGTGCCAGCGGCTGGATACGTCCCGCATTTGGTGCAGGGAAGGAGGTTTACCCGGGCCGAGGTCCCACGCACCATCTCGGCACGGAGCCATCCCATGGCACGATCTCGACCTGCCGGAATGCCTCAACAAAAAGTGGTCGCCATGACGACCCTTCCTATCGGGCTGCCCGCTCCGCCTAGTGGAACACGGACGCGGCCGTTCAAAGCGAGGCCCAGCGTGGATCACGTACGGCGGTCCTTTCTAACCCGCCGTGGCTCGGATCCCGCTGGTTCTCGCGGCACGCGAAGCCCGGCATGCACCGAGGGCCCGATTCGGCTATAAGTCGCTCTAACCGCTAACCCGGTTACCGTCGATGCCTCACCTGCATGCTTACACGCATACGCTACCCCTTTCTTGCTCATACATCCAGCCGTTTCCCTGCTCTTGGTCATTGAACCTTCTCTTACACACCCAGGTACACTCATTCCACTCACAGACTTGGTCACACACCTGACCACCGAACACCTTGGCACACATTCGTCGCTCGCACACCTCACCAACACACCTCTTCGTGCCCCCTCCTCGGTCACCTCCTCTTTGACGATCACAGGTGTGCTCTCACTCGCACACCCAACCACGTGCCTCACTACCAATTCCAGCGTGCATTCCCACACACGCTCTACCATTCCAGGTGTGCTTCCTTTCTCACCTGTCACAACCAACTCACGCTCCGTGTCACTCTTACTACTCTCACCTCCACTCTTGACAGCGCACTCTTTCCTCATGCACCCGTCCGTTACACACCTTTCTCGCGCACACTCTCCCGTTACACCCTCTGTAACACTCACCACAGGTGTACACTCTTTCTTACTTTTGACAGCGCACTCTTTCCTCATGCACCCGTCCGTTACACACCTTTCTCGCGCACACTCTCCCGTTACACCCTCTGTAACACTCACCACAGGTGTACACTCTTCCTTACTTTTGACAGCGCACTCTTTACCCATGCACCTGTCCGTCACACATCTTTCTCGCGCACCCTCTCCCGTTACATCCTCTGTAACACTCACCACAGGCGTGCATTCTTCCGTTACATCCTCTGTAACACTCCTCACTACGCGCTTCCATGTGCTCCCTCGCACACGTGCTACGACCGACTCACTCTCGACAGCACCCTCACTCCTTGGCACGCACTTTTTCCTCACACACCCCAGAGTCGGACTTTCTCGCACACCTCCTTTTCCGCACACCAGACCTGTCGCACACTTCACCAACGGCCTCTCACGAACACCCGGGTCCATCTCGACCCCCAAGCTTATTAAATCACCTGGCGCATCATACGCACGACCATATTGGTCACCACTTACACCGGTCCTCTTTCTCTTCGCTTCTCCTCCATCACCTGCGAATCCCTCATCCGGTTAATGAGCACATCATCACGATCCGAACACAGACTTTGGACCAATTCTTTTACTTCCTCTTTGATCTCTTTCTTATCCCCTCTCCGTCGCTTCTTAATTTCGCTTACCCCTTCTTCCACTTCTTCTAATTTCTGCTTCACCTCTTTTATTTCCCGGTGCGTCTCCTCAAGCTCGTCCTCTAAGGCCACCTTGACCGTTTCTATGTGCGTCCTCACCTGCTGGTCCTTCGTCTCCATTACCTCTGTCACTTCGTCCAACCTCGTTGTCAGTCCCTCACGTACCATCTGACATTGCCTCTGTGTCGCTATCAAGTCATTTTTTAGGTCGTTTTGTGTCGCTTTTAACCCTCCTAATACCGCAGTGTTCTTCTTTACCTGGTTCCCCAACTCCTTTTGTCCCACTGTCAGTTGTTCTACTCCCAGCGTCAACTCCTCTATACCACCTTGCAATTTTACAGTCCCCTTTCTCACCTCCTTCTCCATGCGCTCCTCACAGTGCCTCACCTCCTCGCGCACTCCTCCGACCTCCTCACTCACACCTCTTCTGATCTCCTCTCCCATCACTTGCATCTCCTGCCCAGATGCCACCCTCATCTGCTCCATTTCCTCCCTGTGAGCATCCAATTTAGTTTCTACCCCCATTCTGACCCCCTCTATCTGCTGCCCCATTTTTTTAACTTCCCTTTCCGCTTGGTCCCTCATGTCCCTCAATTTGCCTTCCATACTGTTTTCTAACCCCTCTAACCCCTTTTTCATCCCTTCCATTTGATTCTCTTGAGCGGCCATTCTGTTTTCTACCCCCTTTAACCCCTCCTGTATTTCCCCTAATCTATTGTCTAATCCCTCAAATTTGTTGTCTAGTCCCTCAAATTTGTTTCCTAATCCCTCTATTCTACTCCCTAACCCTCCGATCTGGGCCCCCATGTCCTCCCTCAATTTCTCGCTATTGGACCCCATCCTTTGTTCTAACCATTGGCTATTGGCCCCCATCCTTTGTTCTAACCGTTGGCTATTGGCCCCCATGTCCTCCCTCAATTTCTCGCTATTGGACCCCATGTCCTCCCTCAATTTCTCGCTATTGGACCCCATCCTTTGTTCTAACCGTTCGCTATTCTGGGCCATAAGGACCTTCATTTGTATAAAAAAAAGGTTCAAATCCACCAGCGGCGCTGCTACGGTCGCGGGCGCGGTCGCCGTAGCCATCTGCGAGGCGCCATTTTGCGCGCCCGTAACCTCGTGCGCGAGGACGCCATTTTGCGAACCTGCCGCCCTCACTGCTTCGCTCTCCTCATGTCCCTCAATTTGGTCCTGGATCGACCCTGCCTCACTCTCCTCTACCGGAACCCAGCCGTCTTGATCTGCCATAGCGCGACTTTCCAAATTCGGGTTTTTGTAAAACAAAAGCAAATTTCGGTACTTTATAATTTTGACCAAATTTTTTTCCTAGATGTTTTTTTTAAAATTTGGTTCGGGCCTCGAATCCCACTCCTCGACACCAATTGTTACGGACGCGGTTTAGATGTTATTTACCGAGCGGTGGTATTGCCGCGACCTAACAGTTCCCCCGATTCTTCCCCAACTCACCCGATTCACCCAGACGTTGACCAAATCGCGCTATGCCAAATCAATGATGGAAAGGACATGACGACTGGGAAAGAGGAAACGACGCAAGGGGTACAGTTCTCAAGACCTCCGGAGGAGGGTATAATTACAGTGGTGGAGAAAAGGGGGTAGATTACACGGCAGAGTGAGGTAAAAGACACAGAAGAGATGGGCACTTAAATACAATCTTATCTATTCCCGGACAGACCACAGACAAACGGAACAAGGCTGACTTACACAGGGATTGATGGCAGGGAGGGACAGGTAGTTCGATGGCACAAGGTGCACCTTGGCTCGGGGACAGGATAAAGCACGGTCCAGTCCAGAAGATGCGGGGAGGCCTCACAGCGCTCGGAGGTGGTCTTGCTTGCTCCAAGCTCAGCGCGCATCTGACGTCACCTCCCTCTCCCTGCGCATGCTCAGCGGGGAGTCACACGCCCTCGGCTGGTTGGCTCCGCCCCACTGGGGCCGGTCCGCCGCTTCCATTGGGTGTGGGGGTTACCGGGCTCCGCCCTTGACGAGGAGCTGACAGGGAGTCCCTATTTGGTAACCCCGTCGAGCACATGTTCGATGGCGGCTTGCTGGGAAGGCCTGGTGCCCTCCCAACACCCCCCACCAACCAAGCCGGAGTGAGGACGCGCACTTCCCGCGCCCGCCGCTGCCGTTGCTGTTGTTGTTGTTGTTGTTGCTGAACCGTGAGGAAGAGCTGCGGGGAGGTATTGGGAGGTCCTAAACTTCCTAACGGTGCCATACAATCACATTCTGGTGCAACGAAGGGTCAGAATTAATGGAAACGAGTCCTTAACTGACATAGACTAAGAATAACTAGCAAGATGTCCTATAGTTGTCTTGTCTTACATGAGATGCGGTGAACCTGGGCACGACATTTAATGGGGGAAATAGGGGGAGGTCGGGTCTACAGAGTGTTGTTTACAGAAAATGGGACTAGGGAATGGGGGATTGGGGATAGTTGGGAAGTATTGAGGAAATAGGGGAATATTTACAAGCGGATATGGATGGATGCAAATCCCATATCCGCAACAATAATATAGATCATGTCAGAGGCGGATCCAGAAATTAAAAGACTCCGGGGGGGGGGCATGAAACTATAGCGCTGGGGGGGGTGAAGGGGGATCTGGGGGTCCTCCCCCAGGAAATTTTAACAAATTGATCGTCAGAAACGGCATTTCGTGCGTTCTTGGAAGTTTCTGCAGTTCCTTGTGATCTTCCCTGGTCCAACAGTTCAGCAGATTCGCACCGCCTGCACCCTCATCCTGGATCGAAGGGGGGGGGTGCGCACCCCTTGCACCCCCCCCCCTGGATCCGCCCCTGCATTTTCGGAAAAGCAAAGCAAGAATGTAAAAGACCTTTCGCATGTCCTTTTTCTCAAGATTGTGTGGGGTAAGGTGTTCTATGAAATCTCTTGTTATCCTAATTAATTCATTTGTTTAGACCCCAACAGATCCCATCGCAATCGTCTGTTTTGTAATGAGTAGAGCCCTGTTTCGTTTCACTGCTCTTCACAGCTGAATTTAGGTCGACCCTGAATCAATGTAGTCACTCTGCATTGGACTCTCTCAATGGCGGCTCTGACCCTCCTCAGGTGTGGCAACAAAACTGAACAAAGCATTCCAGGTGAGGCCCCGCAAAATTCCTGCACAGTAAGTAGTTCAGAAGGTAACACAACCGGTTATAGTTCATTGAAGATGTTAAAATGGGAACAATAACATTCCAACACAGGGGTTCAGATGAAAACATTAACAGGCAAACACAAGGATCAAAACAAATGCTGGGCAGTGCTCCCATAAAGGTACAAACTTTTGGAGGCAGCTCCCAGAAATAGGCACATTTGGCCACCAAAGATGCAAACAAAATTATTCATTCATCATCTCCATCAGACAGCCACTTTAATTGCAATTACATCAAATTATTCTGCCTTCTCCCCTATCATTCCACCTCTGTGCACGTGCTCGGTGTGAATGCTCCTTGCCCCAGTACTGAGGGAAGGTGCGAATGAGGTGTTACATGAACTGAAATGGAAGTTTTCTTGTGAATATTATCCAATGGATGGAAAGCCTTTGCTTTTCATATGAGACGATTTCACATCAGTCAGTATTAGTGCTGGTAATCCAAATCCTCGGATAATGAAACACTATACTGTTGGGGATCTCAAGCTCGTCGACGTACTAAGGGGGGTTAGCTCTGCTCACCCTCGAGCTCCGAGTCCACGAGGCCGCCACCCACACTACACTCGTGGGGGACGGATTGTTGAGCAATTCCAGCTGCCGAGCCCGCAGATACGCGAGGAAGGGTTAACGGTCACGACCCGAGTACCTTCAACACACGCAGCCGTGAGAACGGGGACTGCACCTCGCGCAAGTCACGCTGGTATTTAACGCCCGAGCGGTTGTGCGTCGTGTAACTCGTGCCGTTAACACTATGGAACCCGATCGAGTGGTTTTAATTCGTGCAATGCTAGGTCAATGGTGAAAGGACGATGACGGCCAGGTTGGAAACAAGCCACAGGATTTATTCACAAATGTACAATATTCATAGAAAAGGGATACAACGAAGAATCTTAACGGCCTTACTTACGTCCCCAGACAAGGGCCCTCAGACTCGTTTGGGGAAGGGGAGGATGAGGGGAATGCGCCCAAAGCGCGGCCGCTCGTGCAGTTTGCCCGGATGGGCTCGTTCGGCAAATACCCCCAAGGATCGCTCCAACCCCAGGACACGACAGCCGGGGATGTTCGTGGCAGGGGCATTGATCACGGATGTGCACGTAGCAGTAGCAGGAATCCGATGAGCGTATCTCCAGGTCAGCGAGGCAGAGCGCATATGCAGGGAGTCCAGGCAGAGGGATCGTCGGGGCAGAGAGAGCGTTCAGAGTCCCGGGCCAGAGAGAGAGCGAACGGGGGTCTGGGCCGGGTTTTATAGCCCCCCCCCCCCCCGAAGCCCTCCTCGAATGTTCCACGGGCCTCCATTGGCCGCCTGGGGTCATGTGTCGTGACAGCCCCTTATTGGTCACCCTGGGCCACTCCCTTCAGCTCCCATTGGCTGTAACTTATTGGCCACTCCCTCTAGCTCCCATTGGCTGCAACTTACTGGCCACTCCCTCTAGCTCCCAATGGCTGTTCGCTGCTCTCCGGCCACGTCCTCCAGCTCCTCCCTCGGGCCTGCAAGACTTGTGCTGGGCCCATGACGCTGCAATGAGGCCTACCATTACTCGACCTGCCTCAATGCATACGAACACTGGGAAGGAGACTATACTTCACATTTAATAAGAAATAACTAACTAAGCGAGGCTACATGTTATGGTGTAACTAACTATGGGTGACGGGGGGGGGGGGGGGGTGTTGCCTTTATTTACAAAATCTCAACAATACATTGCACTGTACAAAGCCATAAATGAAGTTATAATTTCTTGCATTGTGGATGATCTTACTATAATTCACCAAAAGTCTGTCTGTCCATCCGTCCGTCCGTTCGCAGGTACCCCAAAAACGGCCGAACCGATCACAACGATATTTTGGGTGGGTATTCCTGGGACCCCCTGGAGTAAAATAGGCTATATTGTTTTTCCAATTTTTCCAAACACGATGGAATAATATTTACCGATATGAACAGTGATGTGGCTTTTAATGAAATTCTACAAATACTGTTTATATTTTGATGATTTGCGTGTGATATGATTTAACGGATGTTTATATATATCGTTTAAAATAAAATAAAATCCTTCAATTTCTGATATTTTGCCTTTTCCTTTGGGCCTCCCGATTGAAGCGCCGCCCTTAGGGCAGGTACCGTTGTGAGTTACCTTAATCTAAATGTCTTTTCAGCTTCTCAGAAAATTGTACTGCATAGTGTTTTTTTTCTGAAATATAGCATATTCATATCGACTTGTTATGAGAAATCCAAGTCGACACCCAAATCTTTTAGAATGATGATTGTCCTCGTTAGGATAAACCTATTTCAATGATGAAATGAATGATTGGCCTCAAATGTTTTGAGCCCGTCCCTTGTGCCGCCTCCGCAGAGGGGACACGAATGAGTGACTGGGGAGGGAGAGTGGAGCCACATCAGTCGTTTCCTCCCCTCCCACCATTCTCCTCCATCCCACCTTCAGCCTCAGCATCCTCAATTTTTTGAAACATCGGGCTTTATATTGATTTTAGCCAAATCAATGAAGATTCACATAAAAATTATAGTGTCAGGATCTTCACCTAAATGTAATAATTTTCTCCTTGTCACACACCTGTCCACTAAATTAGTCCGAATCCATGCACAACTGTTTGGAGACAGACGAACAGACAGCGGTTAAAACATAACCTTTGCACACCTTCGGTAGTGGACATACCATGCAAAAGTGGTACACACAACTTCTACCCACCAGCAGAAGAGGTACTAAAACTATTCTGTTTTTATATTAAGTTGTCGCCCGGTACACACAGGGCATCAAAAAATATTCAGACTCGTAAATGTTCCTCTCCACGGAAATCTTTAGTAAAAGGCGAAAGATTTATACGAATTGAAGAGAAACCAGAGTATGACTTGTTCACCTTCGTCTCAACCTTTAATACACGTATAACACATTGACATTAATGGTGTTTATACAATTATCTCAGATTAATGTTTTTACTTTATTCTCTCATTTCCAATATAATAAGATATAATATTTCGTCGGTAATTTATACATTTAGGTTAAAGTTCTCTTCATTTCACCATTATATTTTCCAAATTAACGCGTTCCTCATTCACATTCAAGCCAACCAGCCAATCACAGGGCACAACGTCCTGACGTCATTACAATAAACCTTGCCTCATTTTACTTTAGATTCTGTAAGGAAATAATTCTGACCAACGCAGCACGATTTTAATATAAATTCTTTAATTCTTACCAAACAGCACGATTTTCCTATAATTATTTAATTCTTACCAACCCAGCACGATTTCAATATAATTATTTAATTCTTACCAACACAGCATGATTTAAATATAATTATTTAATTCTTACCAACATAGCACGATTTCAATATAATTATTTAATTCTTACCAAACAGCACGATTTTCATATAATTTTATTTAATTCTTACCAAACAGCACGATTTTCATATAATTATTTAATTCTTACCAACACAGCACGATTTGAATATAATTTTTTAATTCTCACCAACACAGCACGATTTGAATATAATTATTTAATTCTCACCAACACAGCACGATTTGAATATAATTATTTAATTCTTACCAACACAACACGATTTGAATATAATTATTTAATTATATCCTTTCTTTGAATGTTCTTTCTTAAAGTTTTTTATTCATGAGAATCAAACTTTGTTTTGTAATGGTTTGAGCGTCTGTTGAGAACTTGTGATGGGGAGGATGAGAACTTGGTGTGTGGATGGGGATGAGGACTTGTAATGGGGAGCATGAGAACTTGGGATGGGGTTGGGGATGAGGACTTGTGGTGGGGAGCATGAGAACTTGGGATGGGGATGGGGATGAGGACTTGTGGTGCGGAGGATGAGAACTTGGTGTGGGGGTGGGGATGAGGACTTGTGGTGGGGAGCATGAGAACTTAGGATGGGGATGGGGATGAGGACTTCTAATGGGGAGCATGAGAACTTTGTGTGGGGATGGGGATGAGGACTTGTGGTGGGGAGCATGAGAACTTGGGATGGGGATGGGGATGAGGACTTGTGGTGCGGAGGATGAGAACTTGGTGTGGGGATGAGGACTTGTGGTGCGGAGGATGAGAACTTGGTGTGGGGATGGGGATGAGGACTTGTGGTGGGGAGGATGAGAACTTGGGATGGGGACGGGGTTGAGGACTTGTGGTGGGGAGCATGAGAACTTGGGATGGGAATGGGGATGAGGACTTCTGGTGGGGAGGATGAGAACTTGGTATGGGGATGGGGATGAGGACTTATGGTGGGGTGGATGAGAACTTGGAATGGGGATGAGGACTTGTGGTGGGGTGGATGAGAACTTGGAATGGGGATGAGGACTTGTGGTTGGGAGGATGAGAACTTGGTGTGGGGATGGGGATGAGGACTTGTGGTGGGGAGGATGGGAACTTGATATAGCGACAGGGTTGAGGACTTGTGGTGGGGAGCATGAGAACTTGGGAAGCGGATGGGGATAAGAACTTGTGGTGGGGAGGATGATAACTTGTTGTGGGGATGGGATTGATGACTTGTAATGGGGAGGATGAGAACTTGGGATGGGGTCGGGGTTTAGAACTTGGGATGGGGAGGATGAGAACTTGGTGTTTGGATGGGGATGAGGACTTGTAATGGGGAGGATGAGAACTTGGTGTGAGGATGGGGATGAGGACTTGTAATGCAGAGGATGAGAACTTGGTGTTGGGACGGGATTGAGAACTTGGGATGGGGATGGGGATGAGGCCTTGTCGTGGGGATGGGGATGAGAACTTGGGATGGGGATGAGGGGGAGGACTTGTGGTGGGGAGGATGAGAACTTGGGATGGGGATGGGGTTGAGGACTGGTGGTGGGGAGGATGAGAACTTGGGATGGGGATGAGGATTTGTGGTGGGGAGGATGAGAACTTGGGATGGGATTGAGAAATTGTGATGGGCAAGATGAGACCTTGGGATGGGGATGAGGAATTGTGGTGGGGGGGATGATAACTTGGGATGGGGATGAGGACTTGTGGTGGGGAGGATGAGAACTTGTGATGGGGATGAGGCCTTGTGGTGGAGAGGATGAGAACTTGGGATGAGGATGGGGGTGAGGACTTGTAATGGGGAGGATGAGAACTTGGGGTGGGGATGGGGATGAGGAATAGTGATGGGGAGGATGAGAACTTGTGGTGGGAATGGGGATGAGGACTTGTGATGTGATGGGATAGAACTTGGGATGGGGGTGAGGACTTGTGGTGCGGAGGATGAGAACCTGGGGATAGGGATCAGGACTTGTGATGGGGAGGATGCGAACTTGGGGTGGAGATGGCGATGAGGACTTGTGATGGGGGGGATGATAACTTGGGATGGGGATGAGGACTTGTGGTGGGGAGGATGAGAACTTGGGGATAGGGATCAGGACTTGTGATGGGGAGGATGCGAACTTGGGGTGGAGATGGCGATGAGGAATTGTGATGGGGAGGATGATAACTTGGGATGGGGATGAGGACTTGTAATGGGGAGGATGAGGCCTAGTGGTGGGGAGGATGAGAACTTGGGATGTGGGTGAGGACTTGTGATGTGATGGGATAGAACTTGGGGATAGGGATCAGGACTTGTGATGGGGAGGATGCGAACTTGGGATGGGGGTGTCGATGAGGACTTGGGGCGGGGATAGGGATGAGAACTTGGGATGGGGATGAGGACTTGTTGTGGGGAGCATGAGAACTTGGGATCATGATGGGGTTGAGGACTTGTGGTGGGGAGGATGAGAACGTGGGATGGAGATGGGGTTGAGGACTTGTGATGGGGAGGATGAGAATTTGGGATGGGGATGAGGACTTGTAGCGGGGAGGATTTGATCTTGGGGTGGGGATGGGGTTGAGGACTTGTGTTGGGGAGGATGAGAACTTGGGATGGGGATGAGGACTTGTGGCGGGGAGGATGAGATCTTGGGGTGGGGATGGGGTTGAGGACTTGTGATGGGGAGGATGAGAAATTGGGGTGGAGACGGGGATGAGGACTTGTGATGTGATGGGATAGAACTTGGGGATGGGGATGGGTGGGTAGTTGGGGAGGGGATGAGTGGGTAGTTGGGGAGGGGATGAGTGGGTAGTTGGGGAGGGGAGGGGTGGATAGTTGGGAAGGGGATGGGGAGGTAGTTGGGGAGGGGATTGGTGGATAGTTGGGAAGTTGATGGGTGGGTAGTTGGGGAGGGGGTGGGTGGATAGTTGGGAGGGGATGGGGTGGATAGTTTGGAAGGGGATGGGTGGGTAGTTGGGAAGGGGATGGGTAGATAGTTGGGAGGGGATTGGGGTGGATAGTTTGGAAGGGGATGGGTGGATAGTTGGGAAGGGAAGGGGTGGATAGTTTGGAAGGGGATGGGTGGGCAGTTGGGAAGGGGATGGGTGGATAGTTGGGAAGGGGGTGGGTGGATAGTTGGGAAGGGGATGGGTGGATAGTTGGGATGGGAAGGGGTGGATAGTTGGGATGGGAAGGGGTGTATAGTTGTGAAGGGGATGGGTGGATAGTTGGGAAGGGGATGGGTGGATAGTTGGGAAGGGGATGGGTGGATAGTTGGGAATGGGACGGGTGGATAGTTGGGATGGGAAGGGGTGGATAGTTGGGAAGGGGATGGGTGGATAGTTGGGATGGGAAGGGGTGGATAGTTGGGAAGGGGATGGGTGGATAGTTGGGAAGGGGATGGGTGGATAGTTGGGATGGGAAGGGGTGGATAGTTGGGAAGGGGATGGGTGGATAGTTGGGAAGGGGATGGGTGGATAGTTGGGAAGGGGATGGGTGGGTAGTTTGGGAGGGGACGGGTGGGTAGTTTTGAAGTCGACTGGTGGGTAGTTGGGAAGGGGACTGGTGGATAGGTGGGAAGGGGATGGTTGGATGGTGGGGGAAAGGACTGTTATTGGAACTGGTAAACTGGTAATATGACGGCTAAAGTATTTGGCACAGGAATGTAAAATATAAATTGGAAGAATGTCTGTCACTTTAATAATATACTGGTTAATGTCTCCATATGCAGCAGATCAAGGAAATAATCAGTGCAGGTGTGGCATTTGATGCATTTTAATTAAATTGATTACGTGAAATTACCAGTTTGTGGAACAAAGGCATCTTATAATTAAGAAAGAATCTTTACATTTAATGGCATTGTTCACAATGAAAATAGACGTTCACACTATTACAGACCAGAAATTTCATCACATGGACCCTTGATACCATTGGCCAAGAATAACTGTTGGAGGGGAAGCCCCAATTTTGGAAGGATATATTTGCCATTACTCTTCCAGTGAAATCAGGATTTGAACCGAAAATAATCAGATTAAAGTACAGAAGTGAACCACCCAATTAAAGTCTCATTGGCACAACGGTTCGGGTGCTGGCTGAAGATTTTAGGGTCTTGAGTTTGAGGTCCTGTTATGCCGTTAAATACTACCAGGTGGATTGACTCAGCCTGTCATCCTTCCGAGATCAGCAAAATGAGTTCCAGTTTACTTAACTCACTTAATGAGGTTTGTCTTTGCCTTCCGAGAGGTATTTACACTAGTAATTTGAAATTTTTCCAGAGTGTCGCTGATAACTCCCCTACTCTTCGTGAGAGACGCTGGTTTAACCGCCCACCAACTAATGCTTGTAGATAGGGGGAAAACACCACCAGTGAGGCTTGGCATGATCACTTTGTAACTAGAAGAATTGACATTTTTAAAATCCGAGCAATTAAAGAGAAAAATCCGAAAAAAATGTTACCAGTAAATTCCACCATGTAAAACAGTCATTTTGTATGTTTGTACAGATGTCTGTCCCCCTTCATCAGGGTAGGTTTTGAAGGATAATCTTTTAACATGAATGCGTGTTCACTCCGGTATATTTATGAGGATAAAACAAACTCGAAAAACATTTCCCATAAAAGAGTAATTATGTCTCTTATATTGGAATTGTAGATGGTGGCTTGCAAACCGAGCCTCAAGGGCGGTGTACAGAAGCGTTTTTTTTATTTGTCTTAAATACAAGGTGCAGGGAGGTGGAATTCGCTGCACGCAACATGCGCAGAATAAAACAAGTGGTCATTTTTGTCTGTAGGATGTCTAATAAATATAGAATTACTATAAACCACCTGACATAACATTGCACCTGACACGAGGCCTAGGCTTCAGACTTTGGCACGCTCACGAGGCTGAATCGTCTCATAAACTGTTCCAACCCGTCATTTTTATGGGCTTTTTACTGGTATTATATACTCCATCATCATAATTCACTGGTATACAATCCTACAATCGCCCTCACCACCCATGTGAGTGTGTCAAAATCATGTCATATTTATAAATAAAAATTGCACCTGTGCCCAAAGGAAGTGTTTCAGTTTGGAATCTTTAATATGAAATAGGCAAAGCCTAGAAACGAACGAAACCCATTAGGATTACCCTTTAGAATTACCCTTTAGAACCCTTTATAATTAAACACGGTGGGTTAGAAAGGTTCTTCATCATTTTTGACAGAAGACAAAGCCAAATATTGAAGAGGCTTCAACGCTTAAAAATTGAACGAGAACCTTGAAAGGTCTCAGCTGGTGGTCCAGCATTGCATCTGGCTCTTCTGCATTCTGTGCAATAAAAATTATTGGAATTTTCTGGGAAGAGACCAAAGCACAAGGTCTGTTACTTTCACATCGCAGGCAGGTTGGTGGTATCTCTTGGTTTTCTACCGTCTATTAGCTGACATTACTCCGTTTGCTCAATCAGTCATCTGACCCTCTCCAGCAACTCTACAGTACATGCACTCTTGTAGTAATTCACTTGTGGTTAAACTTCCAAAATCCATGTTACCTGGACACCTCAACCCTTTAGTCCTCACTCTCCTGCGTATGGAACCATCTCTGAGAGGCTGTTCTAGCTCACTCTTCTCTCCAGAACTTCAAGCGAGCAGTGGAACTACCATCTCTTGTCAACCCAACTCCGACTCAGGTGGAGGCTATATTAGACCCAACAATGTGCAATCCTGCCAAAACTCAAAACACCTCTATCCGTACTGCTTCTTAGTACCGACTGTATATCCATTTGTAGTTTAAATACATCCACTTTCTGCTGCCACCAGCATTACAGGGAGACCATTACATACAGTAACCACTTTTTGAGTGAAACACTCCTGACTCATTGTCGTCCTCACTCTCCTCTTCTTTAACCTTAAGTGGTGTTTTCTGTTGCTTTCGCTTTCAATTTTGCATAAAAGTTTGTGCACATATTTTGTTGATACCCTTCTTACCCCGCTCGCATAGTGCAAAGGAGCGTTCAACAAATGTTTCACTCTGTGAACATCCATTTTTGGAGATGGACATTATTCTGTCCATCAGTCGATGTATATGATCGAGGAACTAAATTTCAATTGAATATTATATTTTGAACACCGTAGAACACGAATCGGAACACAAACCTGCAGTTTAGCAGTACTTTGGCTCCGAATTTGGCAAATTGTACGGCGTCTCGTTTCCAGTGCGCATACTCGTTGTGGTAAAACATTTGCTTCAGTTTGTCTATCAGTCTGGAAGTGAAAGAAATTTTAAAAACAAGGACAGATACATTCAAAGTACACCGCCACCATGCCAAATTAATACATAACATACTATCCAGCACACAACATTACCGGGGTGCCTTCGTGCAGGCAACAAACACCAACAAACAAACAAAGCCTGGCAATGCCACCGTGCAGCACATGGAGACGGAATTGGGAGCGAGCAGTGTTCAATAAATAGATTCATTCATTGCGTTAATAAAATAAATAAATAATATTTGTAAAATAATTAATTTCATCATAAATTGGCTTATAGCTTACCTAAACCACCACTGTTTCATTTGAATCTATAACTTCTTGAAAATTAATTTAGTATTTAATCGGAATATTAAATAATTAATCGAATAATTAATTAATTACAAAAATAAGAAGTACCGTTTTTGCCAAATCACTTGTTCACAGTTGTGTCCAAATTTCAGCTTTAAATCTCAAAGAATGGCTGAGATATCGCGCAGACAAACAAACAAAGACGAAAACAATCAAGAAAACAAATTGAGTGAAAACTGAGTGTGCCCTTTCGGTACGCGTCATCGCCTGGAGATGGAATATAGAAGGGTGGTGTACAATCATTCCAAACAGGAAACTTACTGTTTCTAGGGATGTCACAAAGGACCTAAACAACAGGCACGAATGACTAAATTAATGTGTTAAATGAGGTGGTGTAAAAGACGCTGCATCAACGGCGGTAAACATCAGAATAAACACTGTTTTGTTTTGTTTTTCGACAGCATTTAAAACTTTTATTTCACTTAAATTCAATTATATATTTGAACACTGTAGAACACAATTCACCTTTTTGCATTTCCAAAAACCTTCAGTTTAACTGTACTTAGGCAAAATGTTACGATGTCTCGACCAATCAAATTTGACGCATGCTCTGAGGGCGGAGGAACAGAGATTCAGACCAAAATGACGGCGCCTAGCAATGCAACCACAGATCTAACTTCCTCCAAAAGATCTCTTTCTTGAGTGTATCTTTTTCTCAAAGGCCTTTCCAAAATCATCAGTTTCTCCGAGAAGAGTTGGTGGAAGCTTTAGCTCGACACTCTTCCGTTTGATCCATCAGCTTCGTATAGTTGCCATCATGCGCGTTACTTAAAGTTCGCGAACAAAGATAATATAGATCATGTCAGAGGCGGATCCAGAAATTAAAAGACTCTGAGGGGGGGGGGGCATTAAACTATAGCGCTGGGGGGGGGGTGAAGGGGGATCTGGGGGTCCTCCCCCAGGAAATTTTAACAATCTGATCGTCAGAAACGGCATTTCGTGTGTTCTTGGAAGTTTCTGCAGTTCCTTGTGATCTTCCCTGGTCCAACAGTTCAGCAGATTCGCACCGCCTGCACCCTCATCCTGGATCGAAGGGGGGGTGCGCACCCCCTGCACCCCCCCCTTGGATCCGCCCCTGCATGTTCGGAAACGCAAAGCAAGAATGTAAAAGACCTTTCGCATGTCCTTTTTCTCAAGATTGTGTGGGGTAACGTGTTCTATGAAATCTCTTGTTATCCTAATTAATTTATTTGTCTAGACCCCATCAGATCGCATCGCAATCGTCTGTTTTGTAATGAGTAGAGCCCTGTTTCGTTTCACTGCTCTTCACAGCTGAATTTAGATCGACCCTGAATCAATGTAGTCACTCTGCATTGGACTCTCTCAATGGCGGCTCTGACCCTCCTCAGGTGTGGCAACAAAACTGAACAAAGCATTCCAGGTGAGGCCCCGCAAAATTCCTGCACAGTAAGTAGTTCAGAAGGTAACACAACCGGTTATAGTTCATTGAAGATGTTAAAATGGGAACAATAACATTCCAACACAGGGGTTCAGATGAAAACATTAACAGGCAAACACAAGGAGTAAAACAAATGCTGGGCAGTGCTCCCATAAAGGTACGAACTTTTGGAGGCAGCTCCCAGAAATAGGCACATTTGGCCACCAGAGATGCAAACAAAATTATTCATTCATCATCTCCATCAGACAGCCACTTTAATTGCAATTACATCAAATTATTCTGCCTTCTCCCCTATCATCCACCTCTGTGCACGTGCTCGGTGTGAATGCTCCTTCCCCCAGTACTGAGGGAAGGTGCGAATGAGGTGTTACATGAACTGAAATGGAAGTTTTCTTGTGAATATTATCCAATGGATGGAAAGCCTTTGCTTTTCATATGAGACTATTTCACATCAGTCAGTATTAGTGCTGGTAATCCAAATCCTCGGATAATGAAACAATATACTGTTGCGGATCTCAAGCTCGTCGACGTACTGAGGGGGGTTAGCTCTGCTCACCCTCGAGCTCCGAGTCCACGAGGCCACCACCCACACTACACTCGTGGGGGACGGATTGTTGAGCAATTCCAGCTGCCGAGCCCGCAGATACGCGTGGAAGGGTTAACGGTCACGACCCGAGTACCTTCAACACACGCAGCCGTGAGAACGGGGACTGAACCTCGCACAAGTCACGCTGGTATTTAACGCCGGAGTGGTTGTGCGTCGTGTAACTCGTGCCGTTAACACTATGGAACCCGATTGAGTGGTTTTAATTCGTGCAATGCTCGGTCAATGGTGAAAGGACGATGACGGCCAGGTTGGAAACGAACCACAGGATTTATTCACAAATGTACAATATTCATAGAAAAGGGACACAGCAAAGAATCTTAACGGCCTTACTTACGTCCCCAGAAAAGGGCCCTCAGACTCGTTCGGGGAAGGGGAGGATGAGGGGAATGCGCCCAAAGCGCGGCCGCTCGTGCAGTTTGCCCGGACGGGCTCGTTCGGCAGATACCCCCAAGGATCGCTCCAACCCCAGGACACGACAGCCGGGGATGCTCGTGGCAGGGGCGTTGATCACGGATGTGCACGTAGCAGTAGCAGGAATCCGATGAGCGTATCTCCAGGTCAGCAAGGCAGAGCGCATATGCAGGGACTCCAGGCAGAGGGATCGTCGGGGCAGAGAGAGCGTTCAGAGTCCCGGCCAGAGAGAGAGCGAACGGGGGTCTGGGCCGGGTTTTATAGCCCCACCCCCCCACCCCCCCGGAGCCCTCCTCGAATGTTCCACGGGCCTCCATTGGCCGCCTGGGGTCATGTGTCGTGACAGCCCCTTATTGGTCACCCTGGGCCACTCCCTTCAGCTCCCATTGGCTGTAACTTATTGGCCACTCCCTCTAGCTCCCATTGGCTGCAACTTACTGGCCACTCCCTCTAGCTCCGAATGGCTGTTCGCTGCTCTCCGGCCACGTCCTCCAGCTCCTCCCTTGGGCCTGCAAGACTTGTCTTGGGCCCATGACACGGCATTTCAGGCTGCAATGAGGCCTACCATTACTCTACCTGCTTCAATGCATACTAACACTGGGAAGGAGACTATACTTCACATTTAATAAGAAATAACTAACTGAGCGAGGCTACATGTTATGGTGTAACTAACTATGGGGGGGGGGGGGGGTGGGGGGGTTGCCTTTATTTACAAAACCGCAACAATACATTGCACTGTACAAAGCCATAAATGAAGTTATAATTTCTTGCATTGTGGATGATCTTACTATAATTCACCAAATGTCCGTCTGTCCATGCGTCCGTTCGCAGGTACCGCAAAAACGGCTGAACCGATCGCAACGATATTTTAGGTGGGTATTCCTGGAATGATTGATTGATTTTAGCCAAATCAATAAAGATTCACATAAAAATTATAGTATCGGGATCTTCACCTAAATGTAATAATTTTGTCCTTGTCACACACCTGTCCACTAAATTAGTACGAATCCGTCCACAACTGTTTGGAGACAGACGAACAGACAGCGGTTAAAACATAACCTTTGCACACCTTCGGTAGTGGACATGCCATGCAAAAGTGGACCACACAACTTGGATCCACCAGCAGAAGAATAAATAAAACTGTTCTGTTTTTATATTAAGTTGTCGCCCGGTACACACAGGGCATCAAAAAATATTCAGACTCGTAAACGTTCCTCTCCACGGAAATCTTTAGTAAAAGGCGAAACATTTATACGAATTGAAGAGAAACCAGAGTATGACTTGGACACCTTCGTCTCAACCTTTAATACACCGTGAACACAAGGACATAAATGGTGTTTATACAAGTATCTCAGATTAATGTTTTTACTTTATTCTCTCATTTCCAATATAATAAGATATAATATTTCGTCGGTAATTTATACATTTAGGTTAAAGTTGTCTTCATTTCACCATTATATTTTCCAAAGTAACGCGTTCCTCATTCAATTCAAGCCAACCAGCCAATCACAGCGCACAACGTCCTGACGTCATTACAATAAACCTTGGCGCATTTTACTTTAAATTCTGTGAGGAAATAATTCTGTTCAACACAGCACGATTTTAATATAAATTCTTTAATTCTTACCAACACAGCACGATTTTAATATAAATTCTTTAATTCTTACCAAACAGCACGATTTTAATATAAATTCTTTAATTCTTACCAAACAGCACGATTTTAATACAAATTCTTTAATTCTTACGAAACAGCACGATTTTAATATAAGTTCTTTAATTCTTACGAACACAGCACGATTTTAATACAAATTCTTTAATTCTTACCAAACAGCACGATTTTAATATAAATTCTTTAATTCTTACGAAACAGCACGATTTTAATATAAATTCTTTAATTCTTACGAAACAGCACGATTTTAATATAAATTCTTTAATTCTTACGAACACAGCACGATTTTAATACAAATTCTTTAATTCTTACCAAACAGCACGATTTTAATACAAATTCTTTAATTCTTACGAAACAGCACGATTTTAATATAAATTCTTTAATTCTTACGAACACAGCACGATTTTAATATAAATTCTTTAATTCTTACCAAACAGCACGATTTTAATATAAATTCTTTAATTCTTACCAAGCAGCACGATTTTAATACAAATTCTTTAATTCTTACGAAACAGCACGATTTTAATATAAATTCTTTAATTCTTACGAACACAGCACGATTTTAATACAAATTCTTTAATTCTTACCAAACAGCACGATTTTCATATAATTATTTAATTCTTACCAAACAGCACGATTTGAATATAACTAGGGCATGCCCGTACTATATCTATATCTAAAATTATATCCACCCCCTCTATTTACATGAAATGGTTTGGTCCAAAGCGAACGGCTTGCGAGTACGGTGACAATCCCCCCCCCTCTATTTACATGAAATGGTTTGGTCCATTCGCAAAGCCAAAGCGAACGGCAGTTACGAATCGCAGTTACGATGAATCGCAAAGTAGTTTTAATTAGTTTTAAAACATAGTTTAACGCCAACATAGTTTGCCAACGTGAAATAAATGAATACGCTCTCAAATGTGCCGTCCGAGGCAGAGTCTGTTTGGCACGTTCGGCACACGTGATAGCTCGCTGCTCTCTGATTGGTTGAATCGTTTTTTGGACATAGCTCGGTAACTACTTGTCCGATTAATATGAAACCTTGAAAAGGCACATCCTCGGGTCCCCAGCAATATACCTGGCAAGTTTCAAGTATATCGGACCGGTAGTTGTCGAGAAACAGCGGTCGCATACACACACACACACACACAGACAGAGATTAGTGGAATTATAGATAGATTATTTAATTCTTACCAACCCAGCACGAATTGAATATAATTATTTAATTCTTACCAACACAGCACGATTTAAATATAATTATTTAATTCTTAGCAACGCAGCACGATTTTAATATAATTATTTAATTCTTACCAACACAGCACGATTTCAATATAATTATTTAATTCTTACCTGTGATGGGGAGGATGAGAACTTGGTGTGGGGATGGGGATGAGGATTTGTGATGTGATGGGATAGAACTTGGGGTGGGGATGAGGATGAGGACTTGTAATGGGGAGGATGAGAACTTGGTGTCGGGATGGGGTTGAGAACTTGTGGTGGGGATGGGGATGAGAACTCGTGGTGGGGAGGATGAGAACTTGGGATGGGGATGGGGATGAGGACTTGTGGTGGGGAGGATGAGAACTTGGGATGGGGACGGGGTTGAGGACTTGTGGTGGGGAGCATGAGAACTTGGGATGGGAATGGGGATGAGGACTTGTGGTGGGGGGGGATGAGAACTTGGGATGGGGATGAGGACTTGTGGTGGGCAGGATGAGACCTTGGGATGGGGGTGGGGATGAGGACTTGTGGTGGGGGGGGGGGGGGGATGAGAACTTGGGATGGGGTTGAGGACTTGTGGTGGGCAGGATGAGACCTTGGGATGGGGATGGGGATGAGGACTTGTGGTGGGCAGGATGAGAACTTGGGATGGGAATGAGGACTTGTGGTGGGGAGGATGAGAACTTGGGATGGGGATGAGCACTTGTGGTGGAGAGGATGAGAAATGGGATGGGGATGGGGATGAGAACTTGTAATGGGGAGGATGAGAACTTGGGGTGGGAATGGGTGTGAGGACTTGTGATGTGATGAGATAGAACTTGGGGAAAGGGATCAGGACTTGTGATGGGGAGGTTGCGAACTTGGGGTGGAGACGGCGATGAGGACTTGTGAATGGGAGGATGATAACTTGGGATGGGGATGAGGAGTTGTAATGGGGAGGATGACGACTTGTGGTGGGGTGCATGAGAACTTAGGATGGGGAGGGGGCTGAGGACTTGTAGTGGGGAGCATGAGAACTTGGGATCGTGATGGGGTTGAGCACTTGTGGTGGGGAGCATGAGAACGTGGGATGGGGTTGAGCACTTGTGGTGGGGAGGATAAGAACGAGGGGTGGGGATGAGGACTTGTGGTGGGGAGGATGAGAACTTGGGATGGGGATGAGGATTTGTGGTGGGGAGGATGAGAACTTGGGATGGGGATGAGGACTTGTGGCGGGGAGGATGAGAACTTGGGATGGGGGTGGGGGTGAGGACTTGTAATTAGGAGGATGAGAACTTGGGGTGGGGACGGGGATGAGCACTTGTGATGGGGAAGATGAGAACTTGTGATTAGGACAGGGATGAGGTCTTGTGATGGGGATGATGAGAACTTGGGGTGCGGACGGGGATGAGGACTTGTGATGGGTAGGATGAGAACTTGGGGTGGGTATGGGGATGAGGACTTGTGATGTGATGGGATAGAACTTAGGGATGGGGATGAGGACATGTGATGCTGGTAGCTGGGGAGGGGACGCGTGGATAGTTGGAAAGGGGAGGGTGGATAGTTGGAAAGGGGAGGGTGGATAGTTGGGAGGGGATGGGTGGATAGTTGGGATGGGATGGGTGGATAGTTGGGGAGGGATGGGTGAATAGTTGTGGAGGGGACGGATGGTTAGTTGGGAAGGGGAGGGTGGATAGTTGGGAGGGGATGGGTGGATCGTTGGGGAGGGATGGGTGGATAGTTGGGGAGGGATGGGGGGATAGTTGGGGAGGGGACGGATGGATAGTTGGGAAGGGGTGGGGTGGATAGTTGGGAGGGGATAGGTGGATAGTTGGGGAGGGGACGAGTGGATAGTTGGGAAGGGGAGGGTGGATAGTTGGGAGGGGATGGGTGGATAGTTAGGGAGGGATGGGTGGATAGTTGGGGAGGGGATGGATGGATAGTTGGGAAGGGGATGGATGGGTAGTTGGGGAGGGGATGAGTGGATAGTTGGGAAGGGGATGGATGGGTAGTTGGGGAGGGGATGGGTGGGTAGTTGGTGAGGGGATGGGTGGGTAGTTGTGTAGGGGATGAGTGGGTAGGTGGGGAGCGGGGGTGGATAGTTGTAGATAGTTGGGAAGGGGATGGGTGGGTAGTTGGGGATGGGATTGGTGGATAGTTGGGAAGTTGATGGGTGGGTAGTTAGGGAGGTTACAGGTGTGTAGTTGGGGAGGGGACAGGTGGATAGTTGGGAAGGGTACGGGTGGGGAGTTGGGGTGGGTCGGGTGGATAGTTGGGAAGGGGACAGGTGGGGAGTTGGGGTGGGTCGGGTGGATATTTGGGAAGGGGACAGGTGGGGAGTTGGGGTGGGTCGGGTGGATAGTTGGGAAGGGGACGGGTGGGTAGTTGGGGTGGGTCGGGTAGGTAGTTGGGGAGGGGACGGGTGGGGAGTTGGGAAGTGGATGGGTGGGTAGTTGGGGAGGGGACGGGTGGGTAGTTTGGGAGGGCACGGGTGGGTAGTTGGGGAGGGGACGGGTGGGTAGTTGGGGAGGAGACGGCTGGGTAGTTGGGGAGGGGACGGGTGGGGAGTTGGGGTGGGTCGGGTGGATAGTTGGGAAGAGGATGGGTGGGGAGTTGGGTTGGATCGGGTGGGTAGTTGGGAAGGGGACGGGTGGGTAGTTGTGGAGTGGAGAGGATGGGTGGGTAGTTGGGGAGGGGACGGGTGGCTAGTTGGGAATGGGGTGCGTGGATAGTTGGGAAGGGGACAGGTGGGTAGTTGGGGAGGGGACGGGTGGATAGTTGGGAAGGGGATGGGTGGGTAGTTGGGGAGAGGACGGGTGGGTAGTTGGGAAGGGGGCGGGTGGATAGTTGGGAAGGGGACGGGTGGGTAGTTGGGGTGGGTCGGGTGGATAGTTGGGAAGGGGACGGGTGGGGAGTTGGGGTGGGTCGGGTGGATCGTTGGGAAGGGGATGGGTGGGTAGTTGGGTAGGGGATGGGTGGATAGTTGGGAAGGTGATGGGTGGGTAGTTGAGGGGTTATGGGTGGGTAGTTGGGGAGGCTACAGGTCCGTAATTGGGGAGGGGACGGGTGGGTAATTGGGGAGAGGACGGGTGGGTAGTTGGGAAGGGGGCGGGTGGATAGTTGGGAAGGGGAAGGGTGGGTAGTTGGTGTGGGTCGGATGGATAGTTGGGAAGAGGACGGGTGGGGAGTTGGGGTGGGTCGGGTGGATAGTTGGGAAGGGGACGGGTGGGTAGTTGGGAAGGTGACGGGTGGGTAGTTGGGAAGTGGACGGGTGGGTAGTTGGGGAGGGGACGGATGGGTAGTTGGGGAGGGGACTGGTGGGTAGTTGGGGAGGGGACGTGTGGGTAGTTGGGGAGGAGTAGATGATAAATGTTGTTCCTGGGACACCCCCAAATCTCCATTCACTTACATGTAAATTCTCCTCTCACCCTCACTTTCCCTCATTTCCCCTTAACACCTCTATTTCTGCCACCCTGATCTTTACGAACCTTTTGGCCTTTTGACATACTAGCTATAGCAAAATATAACCTACTCTTATCCTCAATGTTGTTCATTAGACCACTCAAACAATGATCCTACGAATATTTGCTCCCTCTCACTCTCTTAATATCAATGATCCTGAGTAGACCACTCAAACAATGATCCTACAAATATTTGTTTATGCATAGGAAATAATTTAATTCTCCTACTACTCTCTTCACCATCTAATATATTAACAAAGCATATGTTTGAGTTTGGTTCTTTATCAAGATATTGTTGTGGATATGAGAATGTTTTTTTTATTTTGTTGTTGTGGTAAAATGTTGTTGTAAAAGGTTGTAAAATATCACCCCTCCTCCCTCCGTTTGTGGTTGTATAAAGGTCAAAGGGCGTTTCCGTAGTTAGTCCATAAAACATACATGCAGGACACGATATATCCTTTCTTTTGACAGTTATATCCTTATTATGTGTATTAGCGTAAGGCTGTGTCTTCCATTAATTGAAATACTCCATTGCACCAGTGAAAGAGATAGATTCCCTTCCATTCCCCCCTTTCCGTCAATTGCAATTCGAAGTGCCTTCCGCATTTTGGTCGGTTTTTCCCTCCAATAACCGCCATTGACCACGAGGCTCGAGTCGGGGAAGGAAGGCGTGTCTCCACCTCGTCATAGAGGGGAGGAGTGAGCCCGCCCCACTCGACCAACCATGAGCCAGGGGTTCGGCTAGAGAGGGCGGAGGAAGAGCGATCGGGGAGGGTCGCAAAGGTTGAGGGGCGGGGGCCTATATAACCCAAGGCAGGGCGTGTCCAAAAGAGAGATGCGTTTTTACAGAGGAGAGCACTGAGCAGAAGACAGAAAGGCCTGGAGTTGGACTTTGAGTTGGTCTGAGTTGGTTGGGAGTCGGTCGTCAAGTGCAGAGTGGTGAAGAGTCAGTCAGTAGAGGTGGTGGTCAAGTGGTTGCGTTGGTTGCGGTGAGGAGTCGGTGGTAAAGAGTGAGGGACCAAGAAAGAGAGAGAAAGAGTCCTGAAGCAAGAGAGGAAGTTGTTGGACTGGGTGGGACTAAGGAAGGAGAGAGAACCCGTCACACCAATCCCCCAAGCTCCGCGTTGGCTCCACCAAGCTCCGCGTTGGCTCCACCAAGCGTTCAGCTCCACCAAGCTCCGCGCTGGCTCCACCAAGCTCCGCGTTGGCTCCACCAAGCTCCGCGTTGGCTCCACCAAGCGTTCACCTCCAGCCATCCACCTCCTGCAATTCCCCGTGTGAGTCGTCTTTTGTTTGTTCTGTCCTGGGTTAATTAAGTCTGTATAAGCTAGTATTTTCCCTGTGTCACCTGCGTCTTATGTGCTTGTAAATAAACGTGACTGCTTTCTTTTTGCTTGTGTGTAAATAGTCAATAAATTCAGTCGTATTTCCAAACCTTTCTTTGCCTTCGTTTTCCTCTTTGCATTGCGTCGTTTTCGTCTTTTCCCTCATTGAGCAGCTAGGGTGCGATACGGCCAAAGTCTGGGTGAATCGGGTGAGTTTTGTTAGGTCGCGGTTTTAAACCACCGCTCGGTCTATAACATCCTAACCGCGATCTATAACAATTGGTGTCTGGG
The DNA here is from genome assembly GCF_964187855.1 of Myxine glutinosa. NCBI lineage: Eukaryota > Metazoa > Chordata > Myxini > Myxiniformes > Myxinidae > Myxine > Myxine glutinosa. The sequence goes on along the minus strand of NC_136261.1, from coordinate 142,688,527 downwards.
AGTGGGATTCGAGGCCCGACCAAATTTTTTTTAAAAAAACGAATAGAGGAAAAAAAATAAATTTTTGGTCAAAATTACGAGCTGCCGAAATTTGTTTTGTGTAAAGCAAAACCCGAATTTTGAAATCGCGCCATGGCTGTTCAAGGCGACGGGATGCCGGTGGGAGAGATAGACGGGGTAGAATCGACCCAGGACTTAGGAAAAAAAATGGTGGAGGAGAGTAAAGAAGGTGTGGTTGAGGGTGTATCAGGTGCACAAAATGGCGGCCTCGCGCACGTGGTTGAGGGGGCAGCTGCGGCCGCACCCTTTGTACTACCAACGGTGGTCCAAATGCAAGCCTTCATGGCGCAATTCGCCGAGATGCTGAGAATAAACGGGGAGAAATTGAGTAATAAAATGGAAGAAATAACGAACGAAAGGAGGGCTAACAGTGAGCGATTGGGAAACCAAATTGAAGAAATAACGAACGGAATGAGGGCCGATAGGGAGGAAAGGGAGCAGAGGGACAGAGACCGCAAGTTGGGCGAAAGGGTCCCAGGGGTGCACGAGGAGGTAACGCGAGTCGAAAAGCGCTGGTTGAGCGAAGCGGAGGAAAGCACGGGTACAATGACGGGGGTAGAAATCGCGACCCGGGGCTTGGAAAAGCCGGCGACCGATGAGGTAGAGGGAATTTTATTAAAGCCAGCGGTCGTCGAGGTGAGTACAGAAAAAGCGGAAGTGGGCATTGAAATTGAAGAGATGACGGAGGTAGCCCGGGAATTGCAGGGAGAAATGGATAATGTACAAAGTCTGTGTTCAAATCATGATGAGATGCTCACTAACCAAATAAAAAGTTTGCAGGTGGCAAAGGAGGTGCGGAGACAAGGTACGGAGGTGAGTGGCAATGTATATGATGTGAGGAAAGCTTCAGTCGGCTTGGGGATTGGTTTGGATCCGGGTGTTCGTGAAAGGCCGTTGGTGAAGTGTGTGACAGGTCAGGTGTGCGAAAAAAGAGGTGTGCGAGAATGTCCGACCATGGGGTGTGTGAGGAAAAAGTGCACGCCGAGGAGTGAGTGTGCCGTCAGGAGTGAGCCGGTCGAAGCGCGTGTGCGAGGGGGTACATGGAAGCGCGGTGTGGTGAGTGTTACGGAGGAAGTAACGAGAGAGTGTACACCTGTGGTGAGTGTTACAGAGGATGTAACGAGAGGGTGTACACCTGTGGTGAGTGTTACAGAGGATGTAACGAGAGGGTGTACACCTGTGGTGAGTGTTACAGAGGATGTAACGAGGAAGTGTACGCCTGTGGTGAGTGTTACAGAGGATGTAACGGGAGGGTGTGCGCGAGAAAGGTGTGTAACGGACGGGTGCATGAGGAAAGAGTGTGCCGTCGAAAGTAAGGGTGAGTGCGCTGTCAAGAGTGGTGGTGAGAGTAGTGAGAGTGACAAGGAGAGTGAGCTGGTTGTGACAGGTGAGCGAGGATGTACACCTGGGATGGAAGGATGCACACCTGGAATGGTAGAGCATGTGTGGGAAGGCACATTTGAGTTGGTAGTGAGGCACGTGGTTGGGTGTGCGAATGAGGGCACACCTGTGATTGTCACAGAGGAGGTGACCGAGGAGGGGGCGCGAAGAGGTGTGTTGGTGAGGTGTGATACCAACGAATGTGTGCCAAGGTGTTCGGTGGCCAGGTGTGTGACCAAGGCTGTGAGTGGAAGGGATGTACCTGGGTGTGTAAGGAAAGGTACGAGGAGGATGGAAACGGCTGGATGTGTGAGCAAGGAACGGGCTGCGGGGTGTAAGCATCCAGGTGAAGCATCGACGATAACCGGGTTAAAGGTTAGAACGACTTATAGCCGACTCGGGCCCTCGGTGCGTGCCGGGCTTCGCGTGCCGCGAGAACCAGCGGGGATCCGAACCACGGCGGTTTCGAAAGAACTGCCGTGCGCGATCCACGCTGGGCCTCGCGTGGAACGGCCGCGTCCGGGCTCCACTAGACGGAGCGGGCCGCCCGATAGGAAGGGTCGTCATGGCGACCACTTTCTATTGAGACGTGCCGGCAGGTCGAGATCGGGACATTGGATGGCTCCACGCCGAGGTGGTGCGTGGGATCTCGGCCCGGGTAAGCCCCCATCCCTGCCACGAATGCGGGACGTATCCAGCCGCTGGCACAAAAGAACCCGCGTTCATGGCTCGGCTGTACGAAGCCGAGCTTTCGAAGGAAATTGGCGCACCGAGAGGATGTAATAAGTAGACGGGTGATGGTGATAGTGATAGTGATTTAAAACGAAATTTAGAAAAGTGAATAGAATTGGCAGTAAATGGAAAATTTTTGAATTGTTGGATTTGGACGAGCGAAATTGGTAGTGAGAGACCCCCGATGTGGTGGGATGGCAAATCCACCATCCCTCACAGGTGGGGGCAAAGGAGCTATAGTTTATGGGGTGTATGGCAGTGAAAACTAGCCCGGGTGGGTTAGGTTATATGGATAGGGCCCTAGAAGATGACATTAGGTAACGTTAAGTTTAGTTAGTGACTGATACCTGTAGTGGGGACGCAGGTAGATTAGTGTGGATGATAATGACGTGGGAGCGCAATAGTTTAAAGGGACGACTGGGAAGCGCAAGTTTTAGAAGGGAGTAGTTAGCTGAGATGATGCCGTGTGTGTGAGAATTGAACAGGTGTGATTGCACAGGTGTGCAACTGGACAGGTGTGTGGAGCAGTGTATGAGGGAGTAGTGGTGATTGTGTGTTGTGTTGACCAACTGGTCCAGGGAGAGGAGGAGGGTGCAGGTGGCACCAGGTAGGATTGCACAGGTGTGCAACGACAGGTGAATGAAAGACAGGTGTATGGAATAAATGGTATGGAGTATTGGAATGGATGGTCGTGGAGTGAGTATGGTGGAAATTGTGGAGTGGAGTGGATGGTGCGAAGGTGTGGATGGGGGAAGAGTGGACCCCTTTCACGAGTACCCAGGGCGGGTAGTGTAAGTGTTAGGTAGAGGGTATAGGTAAATTGTAGTTGGATATTGGCATCTGTGGTGCGGGTGACAGAATGGTATGTGGATGGGTGCGTTGGTGTTGTGGAAATGGCTGGGCGTGTAGCCTGTTAGTGTGTGTAGTTGGTTTGGGCACTCCACCACTGTAAGGATGTCGGCCAGGTGAGGCCGCAGGTGGGCTCTGGGAGCCGGTAGTAGTTGTTGTGGATGGGGCCCGAGGATCCGGAGGACGGACCCGGGTAGCCCAGTGCCAGAGGGCACCATGGGGTGACAGAGCCAGGAGGGGCCTGCCCCAGTTAGATAGGTTAGGGTGAGGAGCTAGGTAAGCTCGGGTGGCAACTGCAGTGGTGGAGGTGTGCAGGTGGGTAGACCCGCTGGGAGAGGTACACGCCACAGCCCAGAAATTGTGCGAGGGCACCGGGAGATGAATCGGGGGAGTGAGACCCCAAATTGAAAAGCACCACAGTTTGGCCAATGGGAATTGGTTTTTAGAACCCATAGTGTAAGAGGGCCAATGGTTTGGCCAGAGAAAGACCCCGGGTAGTGTAAAGTGTGTTAAAATCATTTAGAGGATAGTTAGGATGAAGGATCTCCTCGCACCATCTGCATCCACTCACCTGAGGTGACAGGTACTCCACACCATGCCATGTTTAATTATTTTTACTGTGCAAATGTTTGGAATGTGAGACGCATCATGACGTGGGTGTGACATTGTGCGTAATTCCATCTCTTCCTCCTTATGAGGATTGATGATGAATTGATGATGGCAAATTTTTGAAGTAGAGGGATTGTGGTGACGAATTTGGTATAGGGGAAATATGGGGAAGACGTGACAGTAGTGACGAATTGGTAATGTGTAGGTTTTGTACATATGGGGTAAGGGCAAGGGTGGGCTAGGTAACAGGGGGGTGACGTACGGTAGGGACGAGCTTTCTCACTTCGCCCTCCGTACGCATTTCGCCTTGCATTGCCTTATTGATGTGTACCCTTGTGACCTTACCCCTCGCTCAATTGTCTTTCCCCTTTTGTCTCCCACATGACCTGTGCGCCGAGGGGAGCGTGCGTGGGTCGGCCATTGTGCGCCCGAAATTCCCAGAACCAGCTGTCTGCATCGATGCACCACATTATGGACCACATGCCTGTGGCCGAGCACCACTTATGGACCCCATGGGTTGGGGCATGGCCCCTCTGCTGGAACCGGCCAAGAGGGCCCGAAATCTTGCTGGCGGACCTTGGCCACAGGGCACCGATGCCCCACAGGTGAACCACACATAGTCGGCCCTGTGGGCCATAAATAAAAGAAAATAAAAAAGGGACACATTGGGCACACTTTATTGAAAATAGGCCGCCAGTAAGCAAAGCAAAATGAAAATGACAACATCTGGAAGACAAATAATAATCACCAGCAGGGGGAGCCGAAGAGCAAGAGACACCTGCAGGGTTAGGGGTTGTTGATTTTATTTTTATTGAACATTCATTGAACAATGGTGACTGCACCGATTGGTGCTTGGGTGTGTATTGGTGCGTTTTTGGGTGCGTTCATGGTGCGTCGATGCAGAGCAGACTGTCTCCCCCCCAGAAAGAACAATTACAGGTCCTGGGTTAGTTTTGTAAATAAAATTAGCGTCAGTGTAAATAATGCTTCCCACCGTCAGTGTATAGTTTGAAGACCATTCCGCAATTCGGTTAACTGTGGGCGTAAGTCTGTTAGGCAGGGTGCAATGGAGCAGCGGGACACATTTATTTATGTTTTAAAACTGTCGCACTCAGGGTCAGGTTAAAAGTAGAGGGAACTACACCTACGTGCCACACTAAGGTAAAAGTAATAGGCCCGGGACGTGCCTAAGGGGAGGAGGGTGCAGTGTTGTGGATATGAGAATGTTTTTTTATTTTGTTGTTGTGGTAAAATGTTGTTGTAAAAGGTTGTAAAATATCACCCCTCCTCCCTCCGTTTGTGGTTGTATAAAGGTCAAAGGGCGTTTCCGTAGTTAGTCCATAAAACATACATGCAGGACACGATATATCCTTTCTTTTGACAGTTATATCCTTATTATGTGTATTAGCGTAAGGCTGTGTCTTCCATTAATTGAAATACTCCATTGCACCAGTGAAAGAGATAGATTCCCTTCCATTCCCCCCTTTCCGTCAATTGCAATTCGAAGTGCCTTCCGCATTTTGGTCGGTTTTTCCCTCCAATAACCGCCATTGACCACGAGGCTCGAGTCGGGGAAGGAAGGCGTGTCTCCACCTCGTCATAGAGGGGAGGAGTGAGCCCGCCCCACTCGACCAACCATGAGCCAGGGGTTCGGCTAGAGAGGGCGGAGGAAGAGCGATCGGGGAGGGTCGCAAAGGTTGAGGGGCGGGGGCCTATATAACCCAAGGCAGGGCGTGTCCAAAAGAGAGATGCGTTTTTACAGAGGAGAGCACTGAGCAGAAGACAGAAAGGCCTGGAGTTGGACTTTGAGTTGGTCTGAGTTGGTTGGGAGTCGGTCGTCAAGTGCAGAGTGGTGAAGAGTCAGTCAGTAGAGGTGGTGGTCAAGTGGTTGCGTTGGTTGCGGTGAGGAGTCGGTGGTAAAGAGTGAGGGACCAAGAAAGAGAGAGAAAGAGTCCTGAAGCAAGAGAGGAAGTTGTTGGACTGGGTGGGACTAAGGAAGGAGAGAGAACCCGTCACACCAATCCCCCAAGCTCCGCGTTGGCTCCACCAAGCTCCGCGTTGGCTCCACCAAGCGTTCAGCTCCACCAAGCTCCGCGCTGGCTCCACCAAGCTCCGCGTTGGCTCCACCAAGCTCCGCGTTGGCTCCACCAAGCTCCACGTTGGCTCCACCAAGCTCCGCGTTGGCTCCACCAAGCGTTCACCTCCAGCCATCCACCTCCTGCAATTCCCCGTGTGAGTCGTCTTTTGTTTGTTCTGTCCTGGGTTAATTAAGTCTGTATAAGCTAGTATTTTCCCTGTGTCACCTGCGTCTTATGTGCTTGTAAATAAACGTGACTGCTTTCTTTTTGCTTGTGTGTAAATAGTCAATAAATTCAGTCGTATTTCCAAACCTTTCTTTGCCTTCGTTTTCCTCTTTGCATTGCGTCGTTTTCGTCTTTTCCCTCATTGAGCAGCTAGGGTGCGATACGGCCAAAGTCTGGGTGAATCGGGTGAGTTTTGTTAGGTCGCGGTTTTAAACCACCGCTCGGTCTATAACATGCTAACCGCGATCTATAACAATATTTTAACTGAGCTAAGATAAAATGATAAACCTCCCTCAATGTTCTTGTTTGATCACCTCCTGTGCCACACACCATTTTAAAATTAAAGTATATATTTTCCTGACAACCATCAAAGTTTTCCGTCCACTCAAAAATATTTCCATCTTTTTCACCCAACTCACCAGTATTTAAATTAATTCTCTTATTTGTTTCGTGAACTTTTTTACCAGTTGCCTTTTCAATAAGTCTTATTTGATATTTTTCACATTCGTTATGTTTTCCATTTATATACCAAGGTTGATTACACCTCCACTCTTTAGTCTGGTTGATACTTGGTTCTATCATTTATATAATAGTAAAAAAGTCGGCGGTAGCCCGTTAAAATCCCTAACCCCCCTTTTTAACTTGTCACTTATATATTTTATCACTTATAACCAAAAGGGAGGCTATCAATTCCATTTTCTAAAATAAACCTCTTATCATCAAAAGCCCCCAATTCTTTCTTATTCACCTCTCCTGAATATAATTGATGTTTATAACTTCTTATTCCATTAATCTTTCTAAACTCTTCTTTCTTTGTTGTTAAACAGTTATTATAATCCTTAAAGTTTCTTGTTTCTTTAATAACATTTTTCTTTACACCTTTTAACTTCTTGTCAGTCTTTTCAACATTATTCACAATGTATTTATAAGCATAAGCCTTGGACCTCAATCCCACAAATTCACTCATAACATTTCCTCCTAATTCATCCTTGAACTTTCCAATCACCTTTTTATTTTTAGAAGAGAACAACTCACTCTCTGGACTGTAATTACTTGTATCATAGATATTAATGTCCTTTTTCATGTCTGAATAAACATCATCAGTATTAATTTTCAAAATAAAACTATCTGTATCCATATAAAGTAGATTAACATCATTTTGATATTTCTTCCTCAAGTTATTGTAAAAGTAATCATACATTCATGACTTTGATAAATCAAGAATTGATGTTCCAATATAAATAGGTTTGTCCATTTCAATACTCTCTTTAACCAAATGGATCGCACAAAAGTTCTCAGTAAAGACCTCAGCTCTTATAAAACTCGGTCTATTAATTAATTTTGATGCTTGTTCCCAAGATGTTGATAGTCTGATATTTTGTCTTTTCCTCACATTCTCCATGGTCTTACCAAAGACCGCATTATTCATCAATTTATAAAAGTCTTTCTCAAAATCTGTTTTTGACTCTGTTCTTCTTTGTGTATTAAAATCAATGTACCCCTTTAACCAATGACTTTGATTGAACTTTAGAACAATATGGATCTTCTCTACTCTTAGACCTTTTGATAAATATTGTCGCAAATTTCTTTGGTGTAGAACATAATTTTTCTTGTTATATAATGTAGTAAGTAATTTTTCTGTTGATTCACCTTTTACATCAAACGATTGTTGATAATCACTCAACCATTCTTTCTTTGGACTTTCTTTCTCACAAGCAAATGGAAGATCTTTATGTTTGATATGAAGTTCTTCAGGATATTTTAAATCGACCTCAAAATAATAACCAACCTTTGAATCATCCAATTCTTTTTGTGTAGAGATACATACATCTTGTAAAACCTTTTCGTAGTCTTTTTCCTTTACCCATCTAAGTTTTCCATAAGGAAGAGCCTGAGACATTGCCCAGCCATACAGGTTGTTCACGTCATAGTACATCAAGTAAGAACTCTTTTTTGTTGAATCATAATTTGGAAGATATTTGTTATTTGCTTTTGCGTATCTACTCGAGCAGACTTGTGAAATTCCACCTCTTTTTGCCTTTTCAATCATCAAAAGCATATCAACATCGGTTATCAATCCAAAACTTGTTTTGTCATTTTCAACATCGCACTCCAAGCCAATCCAGGTGCTGTGTAGTAGTGAGCAGGATCCAATCCATATCCAGTGCGACAAACAGATCTAAAGGCTTCAAATACATCGGCCAATAAAAGCACATCAGTTTTGAGATACAAATCGTGATACTCGCCAAGATTCTTGATGTTATATTTTTCCCAAACATTTTGTGCGTGTACATAATCTTTATCAGATATATGACTGTTGTTTAATTTGTTATGGAAATTTTCTTTTAAAGGAAGTTGTGTTTCATTGAATCTCTCAAATGAGTCCATATAGTCATAGGGGTAAATTCCCTTTTGTGTTAGTAAATCTATATCTGGAAAATACTCTGAAAGACATGGAAACTCTTTTAGATTTTGAACCAAGTTAGCCAATGGACTTGCCATGAATTTAAATGTATCAAGAAATCTGATATGAGTAATAGGAGATGTGTGAATTGTTTTTGTGAATGAAATGTATTTCTGATCCGTGTTAGGAATTGCTGAAATGTGTCCAGATGTCTTTGAAAGTTCATTAATAAATAGATGCGTATCATAATGAGCGTTGTTATGAAGAAAGACAGGAATGAAAGAGGGGAGTTTATAATTAATATTACAACTTTGATGAGCCGGACTTCTATATTTACCAGTGAGATGACAATGATCTCTAACCTTTAGACCGTCGCCAATTGTTTTCTCACAAATATGACAGACATTGTTTTTTCTAAATTCCCTTTTCTCTTCACTCGTCAAGGACATTGGTTTATTGGTTTCTCTCATTATCATGGTTAATTGAACACAGTCTTTTTCTAGTCGTTTCACAAACTCCTCTGGGGCATTTGAGCCTCTATACTCCTCTAACTTGTATATTCATCACAAACGGATGATTTGATATCTATCTATAATGCCAGTAATCTCTGTGTGTCTGTCTGTGACCGCTGTTTCTCGACAACCACGGGTCCGATATACTTGAAACTTGCCAGGTATATTGCTGGGGACCCGAGGATGTGCCTTTTCAAGGTTTCATATTAATCGGACAAGTAGTTACCGAGCTATGTCCAAAAAACGATTCAACCAATCAGAGAGCAGCGAGTTATCACGTGTGCCGAACGTGGCGAACAGACTCTGCCTCGGACGGCACATTTGAGAGCGTATTCATTTATTTCACGTTGGCAAACTATGTTGCCGCTATGTTGGCGTTAAACTATGTTTTAAAACTAATTAAAACTAATTTGCGATTCTTTCGCTTACCTGCGCGTTTGTGCACGCTATGGCGATTTCTTTACCAAACTCCGCAAGCCGTTCGCTTTGGACCAAACCATTTCATGTAAATAGAGGGGGGGGATTGTCACCGTACTCGCAAGCCGTTCGCTTTGGACCAAACCATTTCATGTAAATAGAGGGGGGGGGATTGTCACCGTACTCGCAAGCCGTTCGCTTTGGACCAAACCATTTCATGTAAATAGAGGGGGGGGATTGTCACCGTACTCGCAAGCCGTTCGCTTTGGCTTTGCGAATGGACCAAACCATTTCATGTAAATAGAGGGGGGGGGGGGGATATAATTTTAGATATATATATAGTACGGTCACGCGGGCCGCACCAAGGAACGGGCACTCACGTACGGGCACGTCCTAGTAATAACAAAAACCTCAAGGAGTATGTTTTTGATATTTATTTGTGTATGATTCTTTTGGATCTGGAGAAGCAGTATCTATTTTTTCAAGAATACTTTCGAAATCAGCATATATTACAAACGGATTTTTGATCGTTTTCTTTTCATCTTTGAATGTGATCTTTGAGCCTTCTTTAGGCATATTGATTACCGTTGATTTATGATCACCACAATAATTTGAATGTTTATCTAATCTTTCTTGTGAATTGAAGAAGTTAAGACAACGCAAACAAATATATATTTTATTTGTTCTTTTACATACTTGTGGTTTTATTAATTTAGCAATATCTTTGATGTATGTATAATGTGAATTTTCCTCTGAATTAAAATATAGAAGATTAATATGAGTTTGTTTACAATTGTCAGAAAGCTTTAAAACCTGAATGTTGTTTGTTTCTGTTCGACCATAAACATTAACTGATAAATTATTTATCTTTTCAAATTTAGGAATATCATTTAAAGCCATAGGAAACTTTAGATCTTTCGTATTTAATGTATTCTCATATTTTTTATAATGAGACACTGAAGGAGCCGTGCTCCCACGTCGATCGGAAGAATGGACGCGACAAAAAGCTGGAATTCGTCCGAGTTGCTTTATTCAAACAAAACAGCTCAGGTACTCTCCAAAGCCCGTTTATCGGGCAGCAATATATATACACACATTATCCCAGAGCGTTTGCCCGGGAACGGCGAGAGGGGGCAAGCCCGGGCATCCCGGCCGAGGCCTGGCAAGTTGAGCGCGGGCCTGCCCGGGCGTCCTGGACGAGCCCGGCATGGTGATCGCTCCGCATCCTTGGTAGGTGCAAGGCGATTGTGAAAACCCAGCGGTAGCCGCTACACACGTCCCCCCAGAATCGACTTGCACCGGCAGGGTCAATGTGAGGGGGGTCCTGATGACCCGGCCGAAGCGACCCCTGGCGGGTCGTGGGGGGGGGGGGTCCAGTGTGGTGGTGGGCGGTCGAGTGGGGGGCACCGTGGACGGGGGGCGGCCTCACCGTGGCGGAAGGGCCAACCGTGGCGGTTGGTCGATGTCCACGTGCGCCGGCTTGAGGCGGTCCACCGCAATCCGGTCCGACCTGCCGCCGATGTCGATGATGAACGACTTGTCGTCCCGTCGCAGGACCCGGAAGGGCCCGTCGTACGGCGGCCGGAGTGGCCCCCGATGTGCGTCATGACGCACAAAAACATACTCCGCTGTGCGAAGTGCTGGGGGGACGTAGGACTGGGGGTCACCGTGGTGGGATGTTGGCATGGGGGCAAACCGTCGGGCGGCCTCCTGGAGGTCCGAGCGCTGGCGAGCTGCGGACCAGGGACTGGTAGCGTCGGGCACGAACTCGCCCAGGACGCGTAGCGCCTGGCCGTAGACAAGCTCGGCGGTGGAAGCCCGGAGGTCCTCCTTGGGGGCCGTGCGGAGGCCCAAAAGGACCCACGGCAGCCGGTCGGCCCAACCGCCGTGCTGAAGGCCGCCCATGAGCGCGGCCTTCATGAAGCGGTGGAATCGCTCGCACAACCCGTTGGCTTGGGGGTGGTAGGCCGTAGTACGGTGGAGCTTGACCCCCAGGTTGCGCGCGACCACGCCCCACAGCTCGGAGGTGAACTGTGGTCCGCGGTCTGACGAGATGTCCGCCGGTGCGCCGAAGCGGGCGACCCAGGTGGCGATGAAAGCCTGCGCCACGTCGGCGGTGGTGGTGGAGACGGGGGGAACGGCCTCCGGCCACCTCTTGGTCCTGTCCACCATGGTGAGCAGGTGTGTGAACCCCCGTGACGGGGGGAGGGGGCCCACCAGATCCACAGTGACGTGGTCGAAACGTCGTTCGGGCACGGTGAAAGGTGCCAGCGGGGCCTGGGTGTGTCGGTGGACCTTGGCCTGTTGGCAGGCTGTGCAAGTGCTGGTCCAATCGCGGACGTCCCGTCGAAGGCCATGCCAGACGAATCGCGCCGACACCAGCTTCTGGGAAGCTTTCCGGCCCGGGTGGGAAAGGCCGTGGAGGGAGGCGAAGATGCGACGTTGCCAGGTAACGGGCACGATGGGGCGAGGCTGGCCTTGGGAGACGTCGCAGAGCAGGACAGTGTCCGCGAAGGGGATGTCGGCCAGGCGGAGGCCCGTGTCCGCCCCCCGGAGGGCTTGCACCGTGGTGTCGGTGGTTTGGTCCGCCGCCATAAGCGCGAAGTCCACGCCGAGGTGGACCGCGTTCGCGCTGGCCCGAGAAAGACAGTCGGCCACGGCGTTGTTTTTGCCGGGGACGTGACGGATGTCTGTGGTAAACTCCGACACGGCGGAGAGGTGGCGCTGTTGGCGGGCCGACCACGGCTCCGTGACCTTGGCCATTGCGTAAACCAACGGCTTGTGGTCAACGAACGCCGTGAAGGGTCGGCCCTCCAGGAGGTGGCGGAAATGGCGAACGGCCAGGTGTAGACCGAGGAGCTCACGGTCAAACGTACTGTATTTGAGCTCATTCGGCCGGAGCTGCCGGCTGAAAAAAGCGAGTGGCTGCCAAATCCCGTTCACCCATTGCTCATGTACGGCACCCACCGCGTAGTTGGAGGCATCCGTGGTGAGGGCGATGGGAGCGTTGAGCACCGGGTGAGCGAGCATTGTTGCGTCGGCGAGGGCCCGCTTTGAGCTTTGGAAGGCCGCGTCCATTGCTGCGGACCAGACGATGTCGTGCTTGGACAGCTTGCCCCGGAGGGCTTCGTAGAGGGGCCGCATGAGTTGAGCAGCACGGGGTACGAAGCGGTGATAGAAATTCACCATTCCCAGGAATTCCTGCAGGGCCTTTATGGAGCGGGGACGCGGAAACGTGGTGATGGCCTCGACCTTGGTTGGCAGCGGCACGGCCCCGTTCTTGGTGATGTGGTGGCCCAAAAAATCAACGGCCGTCGTGCCGAAGTGGCATTTGGCCAGGTTGACGATGAGGCCGTGCTCGCTGAGGCGCCTGAACAGTGTTCGGAGGTGGAGGAGGTGCTCGGCCTGGGACGTGCTGGCGACGAGGATGTCGTCCAGGTAAACGAAGAGGAATGGCAGGTCACGCAGCATGCCGTCCATCAAGCGCTGGAACGCCTGAGCCGCGTTCTTGAAAACAAACGGCATCCCTAGGAATTCGAATAAGCCGAATGGCGTGATGACTGCCATTTTAGGGACGTCGGCCGCCCTGACAGGTACATGGTGATATCCCCGTATGAGGTCGATTTTTGAAAAAATGACCCGTCCCGCCAGACGGGCGGAGAAGTCTTGGATGTGCGGGATCGGATACCTGTCGGGGGTGGTAGCATCGTTAAGATGGCGGTCGTCGCCACATGGGCGCCAGCCACCCCCTGGCTTTGGGACGATGTGTAGTGGCGAAGCCCACGCGCTGTCGGAGCGCCGCACGATGCCGAGGTGTTCTAAAGCGTCGAACTCAGCTTTGGCCACGGCGAGCTTGGCTGGGTCGAGGCAGCGGGCTCTGGTGTAGACCGGCGGGCCCGTGGTTGGTATGTGGTGCTCGATCCCATGTCGTACTGCGACGGCCGGAAACGTCGGCCGCGTGAGGGCCGGGAACTCCGTGAGCAGGCGAGCAAACTCGTTCGCCGCCGGGAGGGCCCATGCCAGCTCGGTCGGAGCGGAGCTGCTCAATGTGCATACCAGGGAGCTGAAGGTTTCGGCGTTGATTAGGCGACGCCGTTGGACGTCCACCAGCAGTCCGTGTGCGCAGAGGAAGTCGGCGCCTAGCAGAGCCATGGGCACGTTTGTGGTTACAAATGTCCAAGTAAAGCGTTGGCCGCCGAAGCAGAGGGTGACATTGCGCGGGCCAAAGGTGCGGATGGCCGATCCATTGGCCGCAACCAAGGAGGGGCCGCAAACCGCGGACTGCCTGTCCTGGTCAGAGGCGGGTATGACTCTCATTTGGGCGCCGGTGTCGCACAGGAAGCGCCGTCCGGACGCTTTGTCCGTGATGAACAGTAATTTGCCCGTGTGGCCGGCGCTCATGGCTGGTAATGAACGCCGGCCCGGCCATTTCCCGGCCTGCCGAAGGTACACGGGGGTCGGCATGTCCGGGCCTTCTGTCCGAACCTGGCATGATAGTGACACCACGCTTGGTCAGGTGGAGGCCCCGGTCGTCGTGCTGGAGGTGGTCGGCTCGGTGTAGCGGTCGCCGATTGCGTCGGCAGTTCGGTCGTCGACCGTGCCGGGTGCTCGGGCGCCATGGGTGTTGCGTCGGACGGCGGTGGGCCCCAGGTCGCTGCTGCAATGCGTTGGCCTGCCGCGGAGATCTTGTCGGCTTCCCTGGCGAGGGCACGGGGATCCGTGATCGTCGTGCTTGCCAGGGCGAGGCGTACCGGGCTAGGCAGCTGACGGAGGAACAGCTCCCGGAACAGGAATGCCGGAGAGTGCTCGCCGAGCAGCGAAAGCATGTAGTCCATTCGCTCGGACGGGCGCGTGTCCCCGAGCTCGGGCAGGTCGAGCAGGCGCCGTGCGCGTTCCGCCGATGGGAGGGCGAAAGCGTCGAGGAGGAGCTTTTTAATCGCGCCATATTTGTCAGCGGCTGGCGGGCTCTCGAGGAGGCTCAGGGCGCGGGCCATGGTGGCTGAACCGAGCGCTGCTACCACATGGTGGAAGCGGGTGTCGTCGGCCGTGATGCCTCACAGGGTGAACAGGGAGTCCGCCTGTGCGAACCAAACCGCCGCGTGAGCCTCCCAGAAGGTAGGCAGTTTGAGGGCAACTGCCGTGTCCATGTCGGTAGGTCACCAATGAAGGAGCCGTGCTCCCACGTCGATCGGAAGAATGGACGCGACAAAAAGCTGGAATTCGCCCGAGTTGCTTTATTCAAACAAAACAGCTCAGGTACTCTCCAAAGCCCGTTTATCGGGCAGCAATATATATACACACATTATCCCGGAGCGTTTGCCCGGGAACGGCGAGAGGGGGCAAGCCCGGGCATCCCGGACGCGGCCTGGCAAGTCGAGAGCGGGCGTGGCCGCGCGTGCCCGGGCATGCCCTGGCGTCCCGGCCGAGGCCTGGCAAGTTGAGCGCGGGCCTGCCCGGGCGTCCTGGACGAGCCCGGCATGGTGATCGCTCCGCGTCCTTGGTAGGTGCAAGGCGATTGTGAAAACCCAGCGGTAGCCGCTACAATACTCTTTCATCATGAAAATGTGGAGGATGTAAGTGTGCTAAAATAGACCAGAGAAAACATTTATTTTCTTTATTTTTGATATTGATAACTGCTTTTCTATTTTTGATAACACAAGGTAAATCAATGTAAGAAGAAGCTTTTAGAGGATCTGATTTAAGAATATGAATGGCTATGAAAATAATTTTTCCTATATTGAATCCACTTCCTACGATTGAATTATCCACATCTTGCTCTTGTTTAATAAGTTCATCATAGACTCCTGATGTTTTAAAATCTTGATATGAAGATATAAAGTGTGGCTCAGTTCTCATGTATGGTGTATCTATAACTCCTTCGTCCTTTGTCTTTTCTAATTTTACTCCCATATAAAATTTACGTGGTTTCATTTCTTTTAGTGTTTTTTCAATCAACGTTTGAACAGCAGGTTTGACTCTTTCTACAGCATCAACTGTAGACTTTGGTTCAGGAGGTTTGAAGTTGAAGACTCTTATTTTAATATGTCCTTTGAATGCTCCATCACTGTTTTTAGTTGTAATAAAATTTGATAAATGTTGATTTGTTTTAAGATGTATTTCGAAGCCTTTCTTGGGGATATTTTTTATTACAGACAGAACAGTGTTTTGTTTCCTTCTGAATAGGAGATAGTAGGTGAAGTAGATTTAATGTGTGTTTGTTAGTTTTAAGGTGTCTTTTGTATTGTTTATATTCTTGTTCACAAACGTCGCAATACGTTGCTTTGATCATATTTATATAGCAAAATTATACTTAAAGTAAAACACCTTTTTAGAGGCTTTTAAAAAAGATGAAACTGTGCTTAAAGTAAAACACTTATAGAAGAAACTGTGCTTCGAAGAAAGTGCCTTTTTACAGGCTTTTTATATATGAAACTATACTTGAAGTAAAACACCTTTTTATAGGTATACTAAAAGTAAAGTGCTTTAATCACAAAACTCAACACTAAAATCATCATCATCAATACCATCACAAAATTCAACAATAAAATCATCATCATTAAAGCTACCATTGTAGCGGTTACCGCTGGATGTACATAATCGCCTTGCACCGGCCAGAACACGGCCAGACGCGCCTCTCCCGGGCATGCCCGGACTCACTGTTCCCGGGCACGCCCGAACCTCCCGGGCACGCCCGGTCTCGTCTTTCCCGGGCATGCCCGCTCTCGCCTTTCCAGGGCTCGCCCAGAGCGTCCGGGCATGCCCGCTATCGCCTTTCCAGGGCTCGCCCAGAGCGTCCGGGCATGCCCGCTATCGCCTTTCCAGTGCTCGCCCAGAGCGCCCGGGCACGCCCAGCCTCGACTTGCCAGGCCGCAGCCAAACACGCCCGGGCAGGTCCAGACTCGCCTTTCCAAGGCTCGCCCTTGATACCCGGGCATGCCCGGTATAGCTTTTGCCGGGCAAACTTCCCGACATAAATGTGTATATATATTGTTGCCAGAAAAACGGGCTTGTCAGAATACCTGAGCTGTTTTGTTTCAATAAAGCAACTCGGACGAATTCCGTCTTTGGTCGCGTCAATTCTTTCGACTTGCGTTGGAGCGCAGTTCCTTCATTGGTGACCTACCGACATGGATACGGCAGTGACGCTTAAACTGCCTACCTTCTGGGAGACTCACGCGGCTGTTTGGTTCGCCCAGGCGGACTCCCAGTTCGCCCTGCGAGGCATCACCGCGGACGACACCCGCTTCCACCATGTTGTGGCGGCGCTCGGTTCCACCACCGCGGCCCGTGCCTTGAGCCTCCTCCAGCACCCGCCGGCTGCTGACAAATACGACGCGCTGAAGACGCTCCTCCTCGGCGCTTTCGCCCTCTCACCGGCAGCAAGCGCACGGCGCCTGCTTGACCTGCCCGAGCTCGGCGACACGCACCCGTCCGAGCGCATGGACTATATGCTCTCGTTGCTCGGCGAGCACTCTCCGGCATTCCTGTTCCGGGAGCTGTTCCTCCGTCAGCTGCCTAACCCGGTATGCCTCGCCCTGGCTGGCACGTTGATCACGGATTCCCGCGCCCTCGCCAGGGAAGCCGATAAGATCTCCACGGCGGGCCAGCACATCGGCGCGGTTACCTGGAGCCCGCCGCCGTCCGAGGCGACGCCCACGACGCCCGAGCGCCCTGCGCGGTTGGAGGCCGAACTGCCGGTGCAACTGGCGGCCGCCACGCCGCACCGCCCGCTTCCGACACGACGGCCGGGGCCTCCACCTGACCGGGCGTGGTGTTATTACCACGCCAGGTTCGGACACAAGGCTCGGACGTGCCGGCCCCCGTGCACTTTCGGCAGGTCGGGAAACGGCCGGGCCGGCGTTCATTCCCAGCCATGAGCGCCGGCCACTCGGGCAACTTGCTGTTTATTCGGGACAAAGCGTCTGGACGGCGTTTCCTGTGTGACACCGGCGCCCAACTGAGCGTCATACCTGCCTCCGAGCAGGACAGGCTGGACGCAGTTTGCGGCCCCTCTTTGGTCGCTGCTAATGGCTCGGCCATACGCACTTTCGGCCCACGCGTCGTCACCCTCTGCTTCGGCAGCCAGCGCTTTCAATGGACTTTTGTTACCGCCAGCGTCCCCGTGGCTTTGCTGGGCGCCGACTTCCTCTGCGCGCACGGGCTGCTGGTCGATGTCAAACGACGTCGCCTTGTCCACGCCGAGACCTTCAGCTCCCTGGCGTGCACAATGAGCAGCTCCGCGCCGACCGAACTGGCGTGCGCCCTCCCGGCAACGAACGAGTTCGCTCGCCTGCTCGTGGAATTCCCGGCCCTCACGCGGC
Organism: Myxine glutinosa; assembly: GCF_964187855.1. Taxonomy (NCBI): domain Eukaryota; kingdom Metazoa; phylum Chordata; class Myxini; order Myxiniformes; family Myxinidae; genus Myxine; species Myxine glutinosa. The sequence continues at coordinate 142,670,940 of NC_136261.1, read as the reverse complement.
CGACGTTTTCGGCCGTCGCGGTGCGGCACGGGATCGAGCACCACATACCCACTACAGGCCCGCCGGTCTACGCCAGGGCCCGCCGCCTCGACCCAGCCAAGCTCGCCGTGGCAAAGGCCGAATTCGACGCGTTGGAGCACCTCGGCATCGTGCGGCGCTCCGATAGCGTGTGGGCCTCGCCACTGCACATCGTGCCAAAGCCGGGGGGTGGATGGCGCCCGTGTGGCGACTACCACCGTCTCAATGACGCTACCACCCCCGACAGGTACCCGATCCCGCATATTCAGGACTTTTCCGCCCGTTTGGCGGGACGGGTCATCTTTTCGAAAATTGACCTGATACGGGGCTACCACCAGGTACCTGTCCGGGTGGCCGACGTCCCGAAGACGGCCGTCATCACGCCGTTCGGCCTGTTCGAATTTTTGCGGATGCCGTTTGGCCTCAAGAACGCGGCCCAGGCGTTCCAGCGCTTGATGGACGGCGTGCTGCGCGACCTGCCGTTTCTTTTCGTCTATCTGGACGACATCCTCGTCGCCAGCACGTCCCGCGCCGAGCACCTCCTCCACCTCCGAACACTGTTCGGTCGCCTCAGCGAGCACGGCTTAATTGTCAACCCGGTCAAATGCCACTTCGGCGCGACGACCGTTGACTTTTTGGGCCACCGCATCACCAAGACCGGGGCCGTGCCGCTGCCGACCAAGGTCGAGGCCATCACCACGTTCCCGCGTCCCCGTTCCATCAAGGCCCTCCAAGAGTTCCTCGGCATGGTGAATTTTTATCACCGATTCGTGCCCCGCGCTGCTCAGCTCATGCGGCCCCTTTACGAGGCCCTCCGGGGCAAGCCGGCCAAGCATGACATTGTTTGGTCCGCGGCCATGGACGCGGCCTTCGCCATTGCCAAACGGGCCCTCGCCGATGCAACGCTGCTGGCTCACCCGGTGCTCAACGCGCCCATCGCCCTCGCTACGGACGCCTCCAACTACGCGGTGGGCGCCGTCCATGAGCAATGGGTGGACGGGGTTTGGCAGCCACTCGCTTTTTTCAGCCGGTAACTCCGGCCGAACGAGTTAAACTACAGCACGTTCGACCGCGAGCTGCTCGGGCTATTCCTGGCCGTTCGCCATTTCCGACACCTCCTGGAGGGCCGCCCGTTCACGGCTTTCGTCGACCACAAGCCGTTGGTCTACGCAATGGCTAAGGTCACGGAGCCGTGGTCGGCCCGCCAGCAGCGCCACCTCTCCGCCGTGTCGGAGTTCACCACGGACATCCAGCACGTCGCCGACAAAGACAACGCCGTGGCCGACTGCCTTTCGCGGGCCAGCGCGAACGCGGTCCACCTCGGCATGGACTTCATGCTCATGGTGGCCGACCAGACCACCGACGCCTCGGTGCAGGCACTCCGCGTGGCGGACACGGGCCTCCGCCTGGCCGACATCCCCTTCGCGGGCACCGTCCTGCTCTGCGACGTCTCCCAGGGCCAGCCTCGCCCCATCGTGCCCGTTTCCTGGCAGCGCCGCATCTTCGCCTCCATCCACGGCCTTTCTCACCCGGGCCGGAAAGCTTCTCAGAAGCTGGTGTCGGCGCGTTTCGTCTGGCACGGCCTTCGACGAAACATCCGCGACTGGGCCAACGCCTGCACGGCCTGCCAGCGAGCCAAGGTCCACCGCCACACCCAGGCCCCGCTGGCACCTTTCGCCATGCCTGAACGGCGTTTCGACCACGTCCACGTGGACCTGGTGGGTCCCCTGCCCCCCTCGCGGGGGTTCACCCACCTGCTCACCATGGTGGACACGACCACCAGGTGGCCGGAGGCCGTGCCCCTCACCTCCACCACCACCGCCGACGTGGCGCAGGCGTTCATCGCCACCTGGGTCGCGCGCTTCGGCGCACCAGCGGACATCTCATCCGACCGCGGCCCACAGTTCACGTCTGAGCTTTGGGGCGCGGTCACCCGTTCGTTGGGGGTCACGCTGCACCGCACCACGGCCTACCACCCCCAAGCCAATGGGTTGTGCGAGCGGTTTCACCGCTCCATGAAGGCCGCACTCATGGCCGGCCTTCAGGACGACGGTTGGGCTGACCGGCTGCCGTGGGTCCTTTTGGGCCTTCGCACGGCCCCCAAGGAAGACCTCCAGGCGTCCGCCGCCGAGCTCGTCTACGGCCAGCCACTCCGCGTCCCGGGCAAATTCGTGCCTGACGCTACCAGTCCCTGGTCCGCCGCTCGCCAGCGCTCGGACCTCCAGGAGGCCGCCCGACGATTTGCCCCCGTGCCGACGTCCCGCCACGGTGGCCCCCAGTCCTACGTCCCCCCGGCGCTTCGCACAGCAGAGTACATCTTTGTGCGTCATGACGCGCACCGGGGGCCACTCTGGCCGCCGTACGACGGGCCCTTCCGGGTCCTGCGACGGGGCGACAAGTCTTTCATCGTCGACTTCGGCGGCCGGCCGGACCGGATTTCTGTGGACCGCCTCAAACCGGCGCACATGGACGTCGACCGACCACCACGGTTGGCCCTTCCTCCGCGGCGAGGCCGCCCCCCGTCCACAGTTCCCCCCGCTCGACCACCCACCACCACGTCAGACCCCTCCCCACGACCCTCCAGGGGTCGCTTCGGCCGGGTCATCCGGACCCCCCTTAAATTGACCCTGCCGGTGCAGGTCGATTCTGGAGGGGCGTGTGTAGCGGTTACCGCTGGATGTACATAATCGCCTTGCACCGGCCAGAACACGGCCAGACGCGCCTCTCCCGGGCATGCCCGGACTCACTGTTCCCGGGCACGCCCGAACCTCCCGGGCACGCCCGGTCTCGTCTTTCCCGGGCATGCCCGCTCTCGCCTTTCCAGGGCTCACCCAGAGCGTCCGGGCATGCCCGCTATCGCCTTTCCAGGGCTCGCCCAGAGCGTCCGGGCATGCCCGCTATCGCCTTTCCAGGGCACGCCCAGAGCGTCCGGGCATGCCCGCTATCGCCTTTCCAGGGCTCGCCCAGAGCATCCGGGCATGCCCGCTATCGCCTTTCCAGTGCTCGCCCAGAGCGCCCGGGCACGCCCAGCCTCGACTTGCCAGGCCGCAGCCAAACACGCCCGGGCAGGTCCAGACTCGCCTTTCCAAGGCTCGCCCTTGATACCCGGGCATGCCCGGTATAGCTTTTGCCGGGCAAACTTCCCGACATAAATGTGTATATATATTGTTGCCCGAAAAACGGGCTTGTCAGAATACCTGAGCTGTTTTGTTTCAATAAAGCAACTCGGACGAATTCCGTCTTTGGTCGCGTCAATTCTTTCGACTCGCGTTGGAGCGCAGTTCCTTCACCATCACAAAATTCAACAATAAGATCATCATCAATAAAGCTACTCTCATATGAGCACACAGTATCACTATCACCAATGAATCACTATCACCCAATGAAATAGTAAAATCTTCCGAGTCCATTGAAATACTATCACTCAATGAATCACTATCACCCAATGAAATAGTAAAATCTTCCGAGTCCATTGAAATACTATCGCTCAATGAATCACGATCACACAATGAAATAGTAAAATCTTCACTATCGGATTGACTCATATTTAATTAGCAGAAAAAACCTTTCCATCTATATCAATATACTCTCTTTCATTAACGGATTCAATCTCTACATTTTTAATATCAAAAGTTATCTTTAAATAATCTCTAACTATCATAGAACGAAATGACATTTCACCAGAAATATTAACATCATTCATTTTACTTAGATCTACACCCTTTGGATTATTAAAGAAAATACAAATTTCTCCACGAGTATTGTTGATGGTCTTATCATTCTTTTTCAAAGTATCACGATCGATCACTTTTTCAAGCTTTGAATAAATTGGCAGGAGTAGAGGAGAAACTTTTGTTAGATTTACTTTAATGGATGTCTTTCCAGGTATGGTCTGAGCTCTTCCTCTAAATGAAATAGAGGGGCTCATGTTATTTTCCATAACTGGTTCTACCCAAAAATTTCCATATTTATCTTTGTTCAATTTAACATCTTTGACATATTTTTCTATATCTTCCGCCGAAGTAGAGATTGATTGAAATTTGTCTTTTGTGCTTTGAAACATTGTATTTATTAACTAATAAACTTGCGTTTAGTTTAAGTAAAGTTTTACGATATAAATATGATCAGTTCTGAAGGATATTTAGAATTTCCAGACTCTCCATATAATAAATTAGAGAATTGTCTGGCTTGTGATAGAATAGGGCTTAATAATGAGGGTTCATATAAACAATGTATTTTCTGTGATTTAATCTATCTATAATGCCAGTAATCTCTGTGTGTCTGTCTGTGACCGCTGTTTCTCGACAACCACGGGTCCGATATACTTGAAACTTGCCAGGTATATTGCTGGGGACCCGAGGATGTGCCTTTTCAAGGTTTCATATTAATCGGAGAAGTAGTTACCGAGCTATGTCCAAAAAACGATTCAACCAATCAGAGAGCAGCGAGTTATCACGTGTGCCGAACGTGGCGAACAGACTCTGCCTCAGACGGCACATTTGAGAGCGTATTCATTTATTTCACGTTGGCAAACTATGTTGCCGCTATGTTGGCGTTAAACTATGTTTTAAAACTAATTAAAACTAATTTGCGATTCTTTCGCTTTCCTGCGCGTTTGTGCACGCTATGGCGATTTCTTTACCAAACTCCGCAAGCCGTTCGCTTTGGACCAAACCATTTCATGTAAATAGAGGGGGGGGATTGTCACCGTACTCGCAAGCCGTTCGCTTTGGACCAAACCATTTCATGTAAATAGAGGGGGGGGATTGTCACCGTACTCGCAAGCCGTTCGCTTTGGACCAAACCATTTCATGTAAATAGAGGGGGGGGATTGTCACCGTACTCGCAAGCCGTTCGCTTTGGCTTTGCGAATGGACCAAACCATTTCATGTAAATAGAGGGGGGGGATATAATTTTAGATATATATATAGTACGGTCACGCGGGCCGCACCAAGGAACAGGCACCCACGTACGGGCACGTCCTAGTTTTAATTAATGATAATAAAAAATATAAAAATATATATAACTCTTTTAAATTAGAACCAAAAATGAATTACTTTACAAGATTAATAAGAGAGATGAATGTTAAGTATTGTGATGATAATACACCATTTATTTAAAGGGAAGAGACTATTTGTATTGAGGAAATGTATAAGGGTTTAATGATATTTATTATTCAAAATAATTTTAATGGAAATGTTAATACAAGATACTTTATAAATAAAATAATGAATTATTTTGAAATTAAACCTGAACTCAGGATAAAATATAGAGTTTCTAAAATAGCTCAAAAAAAGTTAGATGACTTGTTTTCCAAATATATAAATGAATGATTTTTTACCCGTTTGGGAAAATAAGATAAAATTTAATAACCATAAAAATATTCCAAATTCATTGAGATGCCTAATAGTCGGTTCAAGCGGATGTGGAAAAACCTGTTTGCTTTTAAAGATGCTCCTTGGCCCTAATTTTTTAGATTATGATAATTTAATAATTTTTACAAAGTCAAGTTTTCAACCTGAGTATCAACTACTCTCACAGGGTTTTAATGTGGGTCTTAAAAAGGAAGACATTATCGGTTTATTTAAACTTCAAAACAAACTAAATGATTATAATATTGAAGATATAATACAATTATTTTGTGATACACAGAAATCAAAACCAAAACCAAAACCCATAACTTGTATTCTCAGTGATAATACGGATGATATACCTTCACCTCAAGATTTAGATAAATCAAAAAAGAACCTCGTTATCTTTGATGATTGTGTTAATGAGAGAAACCAAACAGTAATGGATAGCTACTATACAAGAGGGAGACATTCTTCTTGTCATTGTATTTATCTTAGTCAGTCATATTGTTATGAATTTGGTAGAGCAATATCTAGAGCTAGGTAGATCTGAATAGGTAGGTATTCGGCTGTCGTGACAGGGACTCTACATGTAATAAGTTCTTGATGTTTAGGCGGTTGTCGGGGTAAGATGTATGATTGTGGATCTACCTGGAGGTCCGAGTGTTAAATAGTGAGGGATTAAAGGTAACGCCCCTGTGAGTCTCACCTGGTAGTCAAACCTTTGTCCATTATGGCACTGCAAACCACATAAACATTAGTTAGGTCCTTAGCGCAACATTAAATAATTCCCTTTCCCTGACATTGACTTCGTAATAAATAGACAGGAAACCAGGCCAAAAACACCGCCACGGTTGGCCGCCGCCGTTCGCACCTCAAAGGCCTACCAACCTCGCGTGTACGTGTTACAAAACGACCGCGGGGGGGGTCGCAGACGGGAGATGTCAGGAGTCGCATGCCGCAGAGGGCGTGACCTGGGCGAGTTGGGAGGCTATGATTGGCTGAGGAGTGCGCCAATGTGACGTCATCGGCCACCAATATATGCGACGGTCGGACGCCATTTCAGGCAGTTGAGTTCGTGGCAGACGCAAGTTGAGTTCGTGGCAGACGCAAGTTGAGTTCGTGGCAGACGCAAGTTGAGTTCGTGGCAGACGCAAGTTGAGTTCGTGGCAGACGCAAGTTGAGTTCGTGGCAGTCCAGAGAGTACACAGGGAGTTCGTTGGAGCACACAGTCGACGCGGAGACACAGTTGGTGGAAAAAGCTCCCCGAAGACAGTTGGTGGAAAAGCTCCCCGAAGGCAGTTGGTGGAGAGTTCGTTAGAACACCAAGCACACAGAGCACGCGGCAGTTCGCAGCAGTTCGTTGCAAGTCGAGCCCTCCGTTGAACCATTGGTGCACGGGCCTTGTGGAGATCGTCCTCGTGTGAAGCTGCTGGCCACGCGTCGGACGCGTGGTGCTTGGAGCGGGGCCTCGTGGAGCTTGGAGCGAAGGACCTGGTGGTGTGCGATCGGGCCAAAAGGAGCGGTGTGGACGGCCGCCACCAAGACAACCAAAAGACAGATAAGCCGCATCCGCGTACATTTGAACGACGTGACGTGTTATTTTTGTATTCATAATCTCCCTCGTATCGTGTTTGCTGTCAGTCGTGTGGGGACGTCCCGATTTAGAGTTATTAGATTTACCGGCGCGGCTTTTTCACTGTATTACTATTCGATAATAAATCCTTATATTATTTTCTGTATATATATCTGAACGCAGTTTTCCTGGGTGTTTGATTTTTATAGGTAAGGTTGCGGAGCCTTCGCTGTGTCCCGCCATTCCGCGCGTTTGTGTTGAACTTGAGTCCGCCATTGAGTGTTCGCCTCGGGAGTTAAAGTCTCGCAAATCGGCCATCCGTAACTGTGGTGTTAATCACAGTTGCGTAACAAGTGGTGTCAGGAGTGTAGGATTTGAACCCGTCGGACAAATTTTTTTGTCCGCGGCGAGACATCGACACGGTCGGACAAATTTTTTTGTCCGCGGGGGCGACATCGACACGGTCGGGCGTACATTGCGCTCGACGTTCGAACGCAAAATTTTTATAGTTGAGGCGGAGAAATTTGATAATCAATTGGGCAAACGGAGCGCGATATCGCGTCTTCGTCAAATTTAAATTGTGTTTCAGGAATTATTAAAATAAATACGCGCGCGGGGAACGACCTTCCGAAAAGCGGATGTCGGAGGTCGACGAAATGGAAGTACGCAGCGAGGCCTCCGTCAGCGTCGGGAGTGAGCCGGAAATAGGGGAATTTGATGCAGAGGTGAGCCTTGGAACCTCCCTCGTCCCGAGCACCAACTTATGCCCCTCCCCTACCGGGGAGTCGGGAACAAATGGGACGGCCCCGAGAGACGACCAGGCTTTAATGAAATTTTTAAAGGAATTAATGGAAGGGATGGAAAACAACATAAAAAAAGAGATGGGAGGAATGGAAAGAAAAATGGAGTCCCAGGGGAAGGAATGTAGGGAAGGAATGAAGGGAATGAGTAATGATATGGGAGAAATGAAAAGCAAAATGGAGTCCCAGGGGAATGAATGGAGGGAAGGACTGAAGGACATGAGTGACCAAATTAATGGATTGAAAGGGGAAATGAATGCTCAGAACGAGCAATTGGAGAACAGAATTAATGCCCAAACAAAAAACATGGAGGGGCAAATGGATAGATTGAAGGAGGGTTTGAAAGAACAGATCGAAGGGATGGACAGCAAAATTGAGGGATTGGAGGGAAAAGTGAATGAACGAATGAATGAACAAATGAAAGAGAGGAATGAAAAATTGGAAGGAAAAATTGGGGAAATGGCACAACAGCTGGGGAAACGAATTGAGGGCATAGAAGGGAGTGTGCAAAACCAAATTACGGGCAGACTGGGGGAATTGGAGGATAAAGTAGAAACTAGAGGGGGGGAGATGGAAAAAGCCATAGGGGTGGCAAGTGAATCGATACGGACAGAATTAATGTCAAAAATAGAGGAGGGCGTGACCCAGGCTGTCCGGAGGGGGGAAAAGTTGGAGGGTCAGATTGGTGCCACAAATGCTCGAATTGATAAAGCAAATGGGGACCTGGAAGGCTATCGGGACCGTGTGGATGTCACAACACCCCAACCGGGGGATGAATTTGGAATTGTGCAGCACCAGGGCGGTGGTGCGGAGCAAGAGGGGGTAGAGTTTTTGGGGGTCCATGCGATAGAGCCGGACCGGGTATTTATTGGGGATATTGATCAAAGCCTGGCGGGGCCAGGAATGATTTGTAATGATGATGATGATGAGGATGATTTGATCCAGCGGCTGGAGACCTGTGACAGTCCCATGGAGGTAGAGCTTGTTCAGGCCCAAAGGAGCCTGGGTAATGATGTGAGTTGGTCCGAGGAGGTGGTTGGAATGACCGAGGGGACGCTCACTGTACACTGCTATTTGGAAACAGAGGCTCCAAAATTGGACAACCAGTTGGGGGAGTGTGTTGGCTCCGGGCTGGATTTGGATCTTGGAGGATCGGGAGATAGAGCTTCTGGAGATTTGGTCCCTGTAGGGAATTTGGATCAACTGCAGGGAGGGGCAGAACAACCGGTGGTAGAGGTTGTTCCCTGCAGCTGCGGTTTGGCAGTGGGAATGAAAATTTGTAAAATAAAATTACAATGGGAAATTGATTTGGAGCAGCCATGGTTGGGATTGGTCCCCGGGCTGCGGGATTTGGACATGGAGAGGTCATGGGTGATGGCCTCGGGCAAAAGTTGCCCCTTTCAAAATTTGGGTATGCCAGCCAGCTGGGGGGCTGTGATGGCGAGATTTGGACGTGGGGTCCAGCCTTGGGTGTCGAGGTACGACCTGGGTCCCACGGGGGGTCTGGTGGAGTGTGGCGTCCCTTGTCCGTCGGGGCGCCGTCCGGGCCGGTGGCTCGGGCCGGCAGGGTCACCGGACCCTGGTGGGGGTTAAGACCTCCAGAGGGGTCCGAGGTGGTTTCTCAAGCCTGGGATGGCAAATATTGAGGACCACTAGGGGGAGGTGTTGTGGGTCGCGCTTTGGTGGTGGCACTGCGGACGGCCAACTTGGGACTGATGTGGTGACCACCCGGGCATGCGGCCTGGCACCCTCCTCCAGGGACTCTGGGACAACCAGCATGTGGTGACCTGGCATGGTGGTTGGTCTATGGACGCGGGTCAAACCGAATGGACAGGGATGGAGATAGCCTGCCGGACAACCATTGGGGCATCTGTGGAACATGATGGTGTGAGTGACCTTCCACAGATGCTCCGTTATGATTTATGGACTCTCGGGTTGGGAAGAGAGCCATGGGGATGTGAATCGGGAGATGTGTAACGAGCCGAGCATATGGGCCATGCTCGGCTGGCATGTGTATGGCAAAGCATCCTTCTTTGGTGAGGTTAGTGAAATGTGACAAATGGTTGGCATGGGTAATCTGTGGGTTAGATGGAAATTTAAGGGTGGATTTTGAAATGCCATGGTGGACACTGTACAGTGACGCCATTATTGATCCAGGTGTGTAGACCAAAGTGTTGGAGGCTGTGATGAAATTAATAGGGTAGCAAGACACAGCTTTCATCTGGTTGCGGGGGCAACTGTGCTGATATTTGGGACGCGGGATCATGGGGATGCAGTTGTGTGGTCTTTGGGTCAACGTGGTGCTGTGCGTGTCCGAGGTGTGTGGACCATGTCTTCTGGGTGGGTCTCCTGGTGGAGCATGGCTGTTGACTGGACCTTGGTGTGGTCAAGTGTGGGTGAGCACTGGGGGGCTGCAGTTCTGTAGTCGGACTGGGGGATGATGGGGAGGTGCAGGGGACGTGGCTGTAGGGATGCCACGCACTGCGACCGTGCCCCCCAGGGCCGAGGTTGTGTGTGCGGTAGTGTGTGTTGTGGCAGCAAGTGCTCACCACATTGGCCAGCTGGGGCTGCTGCAGCTGTGTTCCTCGCAGGGGGGCCGAAGGATGGATGGTGGGTCGCACCCTTATGGACACTCATGGGCCATGTTGGCGTTTTGACTGCTCACCTTGTCCCGATGACCCTTGCACGGTAGAGGTGCAGAGCTGTCGTGGCCATAGGTAGTTGTGTAGCGATGATCACCGTTGGATGCGGATCCACATACCTGCCAGTGTAGTGGGGACAAAAGAGAAATTTGGAAGTATTTGGTAGGCCCAATGTGAAATTTTGGGAATTGTATGGGTGGATTGCACTTTGGACCTGACCAACCTGCAACTACCTGCACTTGAGGTGAGTGTTTTGAGGAGTACTGTCCCAGGCTTCAGGACTTGCTTTGGAAATTGGGGACATGTAAATTGGAGTTGGGAGGCGGGTGAGAGTGATGACATGGCCGGTGAGGGGATGGAATGGGAGCCACAGTGTCTTGTGGGTGACGTATGTTTTTGTATTGTGGTTAGGTGTTTTGATGTGGTCGTGAGAGTGGAACCTGGAGAGTGAGTGATGATTATTGGAGATAATGAGGGGTGATACTTGTGTTTTTGGAAATGTGCTTTTGGAAATGTGTGATGGTTTAAATGTGAACTGGGGGATTTCACATGTGGCAGGCCATGGCAAGCCTTGTAACACCTTTTACACCATCTATGGAATTGTACTGAATTGTGCTGAGTTGTGTGGAGAATTGAATGGCAGCGGGGGAGGAAGTGTGTTTTGGGGTCTTGTGGATGGGGAAGGTGTGTGTGTCCGCAGGTACAGAGCAAGCTCTGAGGAGCGATGCCTGTGGGCCCCCCTCTGCGGCAATTACCCCTGGCAGCCGGTGGTAACTGGAAATTGGAGCTCGTCGGTGGAGGGTCTGGTTGGGCGCCGCGGGGTGAGGAAGTCCCCCGGTGACCCGTGTTGCTGTGCGAAAGCAGGAGGCAAAGGAGCCTGGTGTGTGTGGAGACCCTCACCGGCGAGGTAACGGCGGAAAGGGGCTGTTGGGCTGTCACGGGCCAAGAGGTAAAAGGGGGGGGGGCAATGAACTTGTAAGTCGGTTGACTTGTTTTTGGGACTGCGGGCACCACAGCCTGATGCGCCCCCACCATCTTTTTGTGCGGTACCTCCCCGCTGCCTAGTTGAGGAATGCACACATACGCGAATGACATCAATGCCATGGTCCTGCAGGGGGGGTGTATTGAGAAGACCCTTATTGATTTTTGAAATGCCTTGATGACCTATGGAATGAGAATGAGTGGTTAAGGGGTCTGTGTAGCATGAATGTGGGCGAAATCCACTGAGCCGTGTCACTCACCTGTAACATCTGGACAGGGCCCGTGGAAATTTAGGGGGGGATGCATTGGGGATGGCCCCGCAGGTAAGGTTGTATCTTGTGGCATCCACCGGGGGACGCGGTCTGTAGACCGGGGTATGTACAAAGGTTAGAGTTTTGAGTTTGGAAAGATGGTTAAGTTTTGTGGTTAAGTTAGTGTTGTGTGTTGTTGTTTCCTCCCTCCACAGGAACAACGAAGAAAATGTACATATTTGCATGATGGTTAAGGGGTTCAGCATGTTAAGGAAGTGTAGGTAGGTAGTCCGACTCACTCACTCCGCTGTGTGAAGCGCTGGGGGGACGTAGGACTGGTGGTCACCGTGGTGGGACGTTGGCACGGGGGCAAACCTTCGGGCAGTCTCCTGGAGGTCCGAGCGCTGGCGAGCTGCGGACCAGGGACTGGTAGCGTCGGGCACGAATTCACCCGGGACGCGTAGCGGCTGGCCGTAGACCAGCTTGGTGGTGGATGCCTGGAGGTCCTCCTTGGGGGCCGTGCGGAGGCCCAAAAGGACCCACGGTAGCCGGTCGGTCCAGCCGCCGTCCTGAAGGCCGGCCATGAGCGCGGCCTTCATGGAACGGTGGAACCGCTCGCACAACCCGTTGGCTTGGGGGTGGTAGGCCGTGGTATGGTGGAGCCTGACCCCCAGGTTGCGGGCGACCGCGCCTCTCAGCTCGGAGGTGAACTGCGGCCCGCGGTCCGAAGAGATGTCCGCCGGAGCGCCGAAACGGGCGACCCAGGTGGCGATGAAAGCCTGCGCCACGTCGGCGGTGGTGGTGGAGATGAGGGGAACGGCCTCCGGCCACCTGGTGGTCCTGTCCACCATGGTAAGCAGGTGTGTGAAACCCCGTGATGGGGGGAGGGGGCCCACCAGGTCCACGTTGACGTGGTCGAAACGCCGTTCGGGCATGGTGAAAGGTGCCAACGGGGCCTGGGTGTGTCGGTGGACCTTGGCCTGTTGGCAGGCCGTGCAGGTGCTGGTCCAATCGCGGACATCCCGTCGAAGGCCGTGCCAGACGAATCGCGCCGACACCAGCTTCTGGGAAGCTTTCCGGCCCGGGTGGGAAAGGCCGTGGAGGGAGGCGAAGATGCGGCGTTGCCAGGTAACGGGCAGGATGGGGCGAGGCTGGCCTTGGGAGACGTCGCAGAGCAGGACAGTGTCCGCGAAGGGGACGTCGGCCAGGTGGAGGCCCGTGTCCGCCGCCCGGAGGGCTTGCACCGTGGTGTCGGTGGTCTGGTCAGCCGCCATAAGCGCGAAGTCCACGCCGAGGTGGACCGTGTTCGCGCTGGCCCAAGAAAGACAGTCGGCCACGGTGTTGTCTTTGCCGGCGACGTGCCGGATGTCCGTGGTAAACTCCGACACAGCGGAGAGGTGGCGCTGCTGGCGGGCCGACCACGGCTCCGTGACTTTGGCCATTGCGTAAACCAACGGCTTGTGGTCGACGAAAGCCGTGAAGGGTCGGCCCTCCAGGAGGTGGCGGAAATGGCGAACGGCCAGGTGTTGACCGAGGAGCTCGCTGTCAAACGTGCTATATTTGAGCTCGTTCGGCCGGAGTTGCCGGCTGAAAAAAGCGAGTGGCTGCCAAACCCCGTTCACCCATTGCTCATGTACGGCGCCCACCGCGTAGTCGGAGGCATCCGTGGTGAGGGTGATGGGAGCATTGAGCACCGGGTGAGCGAGCAGTGTTGCGTCGGCGAGGGCCCGCTTTGAGCTTGTAAATGCCGCGTCCATGGCTGCGGACCAGACGACGTCGTGTTTGGCCGGCTTGCCCCGGAGGGCTTCGTAGAGGGGCCGCATGAGCTGAGCAGCGCGGGGCACAAAGCGGTGATAGAAATTCACCATTCTGAGGAACTCCTGCAGGGCCTTGATGGAGCGGGGACGCGGAAACGCGGTGATAGCCTCGACCTTGGTAGGCAGCGGCACGGCCCCGTTCTTGGTGATGTGGTGGCCCAGAAAATCAACTGCCGTCGTGCCGAAGTGGCATTTGCCCGGGTTGACGATTAGGCCGTGCTCGCTGAGGTGCCCGAACAGTGTTCGGAGGTGGAGGAGGTGCTTGGCCCGGGATGCGCTGGCGACGAGGATGTCGTCCAGGTAGACAAAGAGGAACGGCAGGTTGCGCAGCACGCCGTCCATCAAGCGCTGGAACGCCTGAGCCGCGTTCTTGAGGCCAAATGGCATTCGAAGGAATTCGAATAAGCCGAACGGCGTGATGACGGCCGTTTTTGGGACGTCGGCCGGCCTGAGAGGTACCTGGTGGTATCCCCGTATCAAATCGATCTTCGAAAAAATGACCCGTCCTGCCAAATGGGCGGAGAAGTCTTGAATGTGTGGGATCGGATTCCTGTCGGGGGTGGTAACATCGTTAAGGCGGCGGTAGTCGCCACATGGGCGCCAGCCGCCCCCTGGCTTCGGTACGATGTGTAGTGGCGAAGCCCACGCGCTATCGGAGCGCCGCACGATGCCGAGGTGTTCCAAAGCGTCGAACTCGGCTTTGGCCATGGCGAGCTTGGCTGGGTCGAGGCGGCGGGCTCTGGCATAGACCGGCGGGCCCGTAGTTGGTATGTGGTGCTCGATACCATGTCGTACCGCGACGGCCGAAAACGTCGGCCGCGTGAGGGCCGGGAACTCCGCGAGCAGGCGAGCAAACTCGTTCGTCGCCGGGAGGGCGCATGCTAGCTCGGTCGGCACGGAGCTGCTAAACGTGCATGCCAGGGAGCTGAAGGTCTCGGCGTTGACGAGGCGACGCCGTTTGACGTCAACCAGCAGCCCGTGTGCGCAGAGGAAGTCGGCGCCCAGCAGAGCCATGGGCACGCTTGCGGTCACAAAAGTCCAATGAAAGCGCTGGCTGCCGAAGCAGAGGGTGACGTTGCGCGGGCCGAAGGTGCGGATGGCCGATCCGTTGGCCGCCAGTAAGGAGGGGCCGCAAACCGCGGACTGCCTGTCCTGATCGGAGGTGGGTATGACGCTCAGTTGGGCGCTGGTGTCACACAGGAAGCGCCGTCCGGACGCTTTGTCCCTGATAAAAAGTAAGTTGCCCGTGTTGTCGGCGCTCATGGCTGGTAATGAACGCCGGCCCGGCCGTTTCCCGACTTGCCGAAAGTGCACGGGGGTCGGCATGTCCGGGCCTTTTGTCCGAACCTGGAATGGTAGTAACACCATGCCTGGTCAGGTGGAGGCCCCGGTCGTCGTGTTGGAGGCGGTCGGCGCGGCGTAGCGGCCGCCAATTGCGCCGGCAGTTCGGCCGCCGTCCGTGCCGGGTGCTTGGGCGCCATGGGCGTTGCTTCGGACGGCGGCGGGCTCCAGGTTGCTGCCCCGATGCGTTGGCCTGCCGAGGAGATCATGTCGGCTTCCCTGGCGAGGGCGCGGGGATCCGTGATCTGCGTGCTTGCCAGGGCAAGGCGTGCCTGGCTAGGCAGCTGACGGAGGAACAGCTCTTGAAAAAGAAAATCCGGGGCGTGCTCCCCGAGCAACAAGAGCATGTAATCCATTCACTCGGACGGGCGCTTGTCGCCGAGCTCGGGCAGGTCGAGCAGGCGCCGTGTGCGTTCCGCCGATGAGAGAGCGAAAGCGTCGAGCAGGAGCTTCTTGATCACGCCATACTTGTCAGCGGCTGGCGGGTGCTGGAGGAGGCTGTGGGCGCGGGCCGCGGTGGCTGAGCCGAGTGCTGCTACCACATGATGGAAGCGGGTGTCGTCGGCGGTGATGCCTCGCAAGGCGAACTGGGAGTCCGCCTGGGCGAACCAAACCGCCGCGTGAGCCTCCCAGAAGGTAGGCAGTTTGAGGGCAACTGCCGTGTCCATGTCGGTAGGTCACCAATGAAGGAGCTGTGCTCCAACTCGAATCGAAAGAATGGACGTGACAAAAAGCTGGAATTCGTCCGAGTTTCTTTATTGCATCAAATCAACTCGGCTAAAACTGAAAAACCCGTTTATCGGGCAGCATTATATACAAGCACTCGAATATCTCATGCCGTAGCGTTTGCCCTTAAAAGGCACGACTGGGCGTGTCCGGGAGACCTGGGCGAGTCTGGACATGCCCGGGAACGGCGAGACTGGGTGTCGCCGGATGGGCCGGGCATGCCTGGACATGCCCGGGAACGGCGAGACTGGGTGTCGCCGGACGGGCCGGGCGAGCCCGGGAAAGGTGAGTCCGGGCATGCCCGGGAAAGGCGAGACTGAGCGTCTCCGGGCGGTCTGGGCGAGCCCGGCGCAGCAATCGCTCTGTGGTTGCGTCCTCGGCAGGTGTAAGGCGATTGTGTATGTTCAGCGGCAACCGCTACAAATTGCGTTAATAAAATAAATAAATAATATTTGTAAAATAATTAATTTCATAATAAATTGGCTAATAGCATACCTAAACCACCACTGTTTCATTTGAATCTATAACTTCTTGAAAAGTTATTAAGTATTTAATCGGAATATTAAATAATTAATCGAATAATTAATTAATAACAAAAATAAGAAGTACCGTTTTTGCCAAAGCACTTGTTCACAGTTGTGTCCAAATTTCAGCTTCAAAGCTCAAAGGATGGCTGAGATATCTCCCGGACAAACAAACAAAGACGAAAACAATCAAGAAAACAAATTGAGTGAAAACTGAGTGTGCCCTTTCGGTACGCGTCATCGCCTAGAGATGGAATATAGAAGGGTGGTGTACAATCATTCCAAACAGGAAACTTACTGTTTCTAGGGATGTCACAAAGGACCTAAACAACAGGCACGAATAACTAAATTAATGTGTTAAATGAGGTGGTCTAAAAGACACTGCATCAACGCCGGTAAACATCAGAATAAACACTGTTTTGTTTTGTTTTTCTACAGCATTTAAAACTTTGATTTCAATTAAATTCAATTATATATTTGAACACTGTAGAACACAATTCACCTTTTTGCATTTCCAAAAACCCTCAGTTTAACTGTATTTAGGCAAAATGTTACGATGTCTCGACCAATCAAATTTGACGCATGCTCTGAGAGCGGAGGAACAGTGATTCAGACCAAAATGACGGCGCCTCGCAATGCAACCACAGATCTAACTTCCTCCAAAAGATCTCTTTCTTGAGTGTATCGTTTTCTCAAAGGCCTTTCCAAAATCATCAGTTTCTCCGAGAAGAGTTGGTGGAAGCTTTAGCTCTACACTCTTCCGTTTGACCCATCAGCTTCGTATAGTTGCCATCATGCGTGTTATTTAAAGTTCGCGAACAAAGATAATGTTACGGACGCGGTTTAGATGTTATTTACCGAGCGGTGGTATTGCCGCGACCTAACAGTTCCCCCGATTCTTCCCCAACTCACCCGATTCACCCAGACGTTGACCAAATCGCGCTATGCCAAATCAATGATGGAAAGGACACGACGACTGGGAAAGAGGAAACGACGCAAGGGGTACAGTTCTCAAGACCTCCGGAGGAGGGTATAATTACAGTGGTGGAGAAAAGGGGGTAGATTACACGGCAGAGTGAGGTAAAAGACACAGAAGAGATGGGCACTTAAATACAATCTTATCTATTCCCGGACAGACCACAGACAAACGGAACAAGGCTGACTTACACAGGGATTGATGGCAGGGAGGGACAGGTAGTTCGATGGCACAAGGTGCACCTTGGCTCGGGGACAGGATAAAGCACGGTCCAGTCCAGAAGATGCGGGGAGGCCTCACAGCGCTCGGAGGTGGTCTTGCTTGCTCCAAGCTCAGCGCGCATCTGACGTCACCTCCCTCTCCCTGCGCATGCTCAGCGGGGAGTCACACGCCCTCGGCTGGTTGGCTCCGCCCCACTGGGGCCGGTCCGCCGCTTCCATTGGGTGCGGGGGTTACCGGGCTCCGCCCTTGACGAGGAGCTGACAGGGAGCCCCTATTTGGTAACCCCGTCGAGCACATGTTCGATGGCGGCTCGCTGGGAAGGCCTGGTGCCCTCCCAACACCCCCCACCAACCAAGCCGGAGTGAGGACGCGCACTTCCCGCGCCCGCCGCTGCCGTTGCTGTTGTTGTTGTTGTTGTTGCTGAACCGTGAGGAAGAGCTGCGGGGAGGTATTGGGAGGTCCTAAACTTCCTAACGGTGCCATACAATCACATTCTGGTGCAACGAAGGGTCAGAATTAATGGAAACGAGTCCTTAACTGACATAGACTAAGAATAACTAGCAAGATGTCCTATAGTTGTCTTACATGAGATGCGGTGAACCTGGGCACGACATTTAATGGGGGAAATAGGGGGAGGTCGGGTCTACAGAGTGTTGTTTACAGAAAATGGGACTAGGGAATGGGGGATTGGGGATAGTTGGGAAGTATTGAGGAAATAGGGGAATATTTACAAGCGGATATGGATGGATGCAAATCCCATATCCGCAACATTGCACCCTTCTCTACCTCGGGGCGTTCCGACCCGATAATTTTTTACCTACTTTAGTGTGGCACTCAGATGTAGTTCCCTCTACTATTAACTCAACCCTGAGTGCGACAGTTTTACAGATGTTCACAAATGAGTAAATATGTCCCCCTGCAACATTGCACCCTTCTCCTAACAGAAACACACCCACAGGATAACCGAATCGCGGAAAGCATCCTCAAACTAAACATACAGCCGGTAGGGAGCATCATTTATACAAGACTACACTGATATTTACACTACGATCCAGGACCTGTTCTTTGAGGAACACATGCAGATGTTATGCATAGGGAGAGCACGCATGCCAGCATCGATACACCAACCCACGAGTGCCCTGTGGCCCTACGGCCTTTAATAATGTGCAGAGCACCCCGTCCAAGCACCAAAAGCACCACCCCATACGCACAGTCAGCACCATCCGGTGCACCAATAAAGTGTTCAATAACAATGCACAATTAAGTGTCCATGGTCACCGGTGGTGTCGCAGCCGGCCGATGTTCTGCCGCTGGTCTTGCCTTCATGGAGTGCACTTGGCCTTCTGGCTTCTTTAGAAATAAAGAAAGGTGCCAACCGCGTCCATTTCTTAATTGTGGCCGTCAGGGGGCCAACTAAAAGTGGTTCACCTGTATGGCATAGGTGCCACGTTGACCCAGAGGTCCATCCACGGGTGATGCTTGACCGCAAAAGAACTGCGGTCCATTGTGGGCGGCCACAAAAATTGCGGTCCATATGGTGTATCGATCCAGGCAGCAAGCAGCGGAAGTACAGGCCCACAACTGCGGGGCCAGCACCTCTCTCTCCTCTCTCTCTGCCCCAAAGCCAGATCCTCGGAGGTGGGAGACAAAAGAAGACAAGTGAGTAAGGTGGTAGGGGCGCAAAAGTGCATGCAATACAAGGTAATGCACACTGGGGGCACATGGGAACAAGGTGAGACAGGTACGTTCCTACCGTACGCCCCCCCCCCCCCACCAGGTAACCTACATTGCCCCTCCCTTACCCCTTACTGTATCCACAAAACACAACACTACCCATAAACATCTACTTTACACATCAACAACGTCCCTACTGTCTTCCCCGTTCCTCCCATAAACCAAATTCGTCTTCTCTCCCTCCTAACCAATCAAATTTGCCATTTCCAACTCTCATCAAAATCTGCCATCACCAATTCAACATCAAAATCTGCCATCACCAATTCATCATCAGTCCCTCCTAAGGAGGGAGAGATGGAATCACCCCAATGTCTTATCCACGTCGTGATGCGTCTCACAAATCCAAACAGCAATTCTCATTTCCTGCAACACAAAACAAAGAAAACACAGGTGTGGAGTCATCATCATCACCTCAGGTAAGTGGCTGCGTATGGTGCGACAGGTTCATCAATCCTAACTATTTCCTAAATGACTTTAACAACTTTACATTACCCGGGGTCTTTCTCCTGCCAAACCATTGGCCCTCATTACTCTATGTGGTTCGAAGAACCAAAATCCCATTGACCATCTGTGGTGCACACCATCAATTTGGGTCTCACTCCCCGATTCAACACTCGGTGCCCCCGCACAATTTCGGTGGCTGGGTCGTGTGACGCTCCCAGCTGGTCCGCCCACCTGCACACCTCCACCACTGTTGTTGCCTACCGAGCTCACCTGCTCCCCACCCTAACCTAACTAACTGGGGAAGGCCCTCTCGCACTCTCACCCCCTCAGTGCCCTCTCTGGCACGGGCTGCCCGATCCACACCCGGGATCCTCAGGCACCCACTGACATTAACGGCTCCCAGAGCCCACCTGCGGCCTCACCTGGCCGACATCTAACAGTGGCGGAGTGCCCAACCATTCACACTCATACTAACAGGCCACACGACCAGCCAATTTCACCACACCAATGCACCCATCCACAATACCATTCTGCAACCGCACCACAAATGCCAATATCCAACCACAATTTACCTATACCTTCTAACTATTCTTTAAACTACCCTCCCCGGGTACTCGTGAAAAGGGGGTCCACTCTTCCCCCATCCACACCTTCGCACCATGCACACCACTCCGTACCACTTACTCCAACTCTCTCCACACCACTCATTCTCTGCTCCATATATTCCACACACCTGTACTTGCACACCTGTGCTCTCATACTTGGTGCCGCCTGCACCCTTCTCTCCCCCAAGCGCATTCGCGCTGATCCACAACACTCACTACTCATACACTGCTCCACACACCTGTCCAGTTCTCACACAGCATCATCTCATCTAACTACTCCCCTCTGAAACTTGCGCTTCTCCGTCTTCCCTTACACTCAGCGCTCCCACGTCATTATCAAACACTAAGCTACTACGTCCCCACTACAGGTACCAGTCACTAACTAACCTTAACGTTACCTAATGTCAATCTCTAGATCCCTAACAATATAACCTAACCCACCCGGGCTAGTTTTCACTGCCATACACCCCATAATCTATAGCGCATTTGCCCCAATTGTGAGGGATGACAGAGTTGCCATCCCACCACATCGGGCATCTCCCACTACCAATTTTGCACATCAAATTTCAACAAATCAAAAATTTGCCAATCACTACCCATCATCTGCCAATCATTACTGCCAATCCTTTGCCAATCATCAAATTTTGTTTTTCTAATTTCGGGGCCAAAACACTATCCTCGTCATTACAGTCTACTTACTAATGCCTCTCGGTGCGCCAATTCACTTCTAAAGCTCGGCTTCGTACAGCCAAGCCATGAATGCGGGTTGTTTGGTGCCAGCGGCTGGATACGTCCCGCATTTGGTGCAGGGAAGGAGGTTTACCCGGGCCGAGGTCCCACGCACCATCTCGGCACGGAGCCATCCCATGGCACGATCTCGACCTGCCGGAATGCCTCAACAAAAAGTGGTCGCCATGACGACCCTTCCTATCGGGCTGCCCGCTCCGCCTAGTGGAACACGGACGCGGCCGTTCAAAGCGAGGCCCAGCGTGGATCACGTACGGCGGTCCTTTCTAACCCGCCGTGGCTCGGATCCCGCTGGTTCTCGCGGCACGCGAAGCCCGGCATGCACCGAGGGCCCGATTCGGCTATAAGTCGCTCTAACCGCTAACCCGGTTACCGTCGATGCCTCACCTGCATGCTTACACGCATACGCTACCCCTTTCTTGCTCATACATCCAGCCGTTTCCCTGCTCTTGGTCATTGAACCTTCTCTTACACACCCAGGTACACTCATTCCACTCACAGACTTGGTCACACACCTGACCACCGAACACCTTGGCACACATTCGTCGCTCGCACACCTCACCAACACACCTCTTCGTGCCCCCTCCTCGGTCACCTCCTCTTTGACGATCACAGGTGTGCTCTCACTCGCACACCCAACCACGTGCCTCACTACCAATTCCAGCGTGCATTCCCACACACGCTCTACCATTCCAGGTGTGCTTCCTTTCTCACCTGTCACAACCAACTCACGCTCCGTGTCACTCTTACTACTCTCACCTCCACTCTTGACAGCGCACTCTTTCCTCATGCACCCGTCCGTTACACACCTTTCTCGCGCACACTCTCCCGTTACACCCTCTGTAAAACTCACCACAGGTGTACACTCTTTCTTACTTTTGACAGCGCACTCTTTCCTCATGCACCCGTCCGTTACACACCTTTCTCGCGCACACTCTCCCGTTACACCCTCTGTAACACTCACCACAGGTGTACACTCTTCCTTACTTTTGACAGCGCACTCTTTACCCATGCACCTGTCCGTCACACATCTTTCTCGCGCACCCTCTCCCGTTACAACCTCTGTAACACTCACCACAGGCGTGCATTCTTCCGTTACATCCTCTGTAACACTCCTCACTACGCGCTTCCATGTGCTCCCTCGCACACGTGCTACGACCGACTCACTCTCGACAGCACCCTCACTCCTTGGCACGCACTTTTTCCTCACACACCCCAGAGTCGGACTTTCTCGCACACCTCCTTTTCCGCACACCAGACCTGTCGCACACTTCACCAACGGCCTCTCACGAACACCCGGGTCCATCTCGACCCCCAAGCTTATTAAATCACCTGGCGCATCATACGCACGACCATATTGGTCACCACTTACACCGGTCCTCTTTCTCTTCGCTTCTCCTCCATCACCTGCGAATCCCTCATCCGGTTAATGAGCACATCATCACGATCCGAACACAGACTTTGGACCAATTCTTTTACTTCCTCTTTGATCTCTTTCTTATCCCCTCTCCGTCGCTTCTTAATTTCGCTTACCCCTTCTTCCACTTCTTCTAATTTCTGCTTCACCTCTTTTATTTCCCGGTGCGTCTCCTCAAGCTCGTCCTCTAAGGCCACCTTGACCGTTTCTATGTGCGTCCTCACCTGCCGGTCCTTCGTCTCCATTACCTCTGTCACTTCGTCCAACCTCGTTGTCAGTCCCTCACGTACCATCTGACATTGCCTCTGTGTCGCTATCAAGTCATTTTTTAGGTCGTTTTGTGTCGCTTTTAACCCTCCTAATACCGCAGTGTTCTTCTTTACCTGGTCCCCCAACTCCTTTTGTCCCACTGTCAGTTGTTCTACTCCCAGCGTCAACTCCTCTATACCACCTTGCAATTTTACAGTCCCCTTTCTCACCTCCTTCTCCATGCGCTCCTCACAGTGCCTCACCTCCTCGCGCACTCCTCCGACCTCCTCACTCACACCTCTTCTGATCTCCTCTCCCATCACTTGCATCTCCTGCCCAGATGCCACCCTCATCTGCTCCATTTCCTCCCTGTGAGCATCCAATTTAGTTTCTACCCCCATTCTGACCCCCTCTATCTGCTGCCCCATTTTTTTAACTTCCCTTTCCGCTTGGTCCCTCATGTCCCTCAATTTGCCTTCCATACTGTTTTCTAACCCCTCTAACCCCTTTTTCATCCCTTCCATTTGATTCTCTTGAGCGGCCATTCTGTTTTCTACCCCCTTTAACCCCTCCTGTATTTCCCCTAATCTATTGTCTAATCCCTCAAATTTGTTGTCTAGTCCCTCAAATTTGTTTCCTAATCCCTCTATTCTACTCCCTAACCCTCCGATCTGGGCCCCCATGTCCTCCCTCAATTTCTCGCTATTGGACCCCATCCTTTGTTCTAACCATTGGCTATTGGCCCCCATCCTTTGTTCTAACCGTTGGCTATTGGCCCCCATGTCCTCCCTCAATTTCTCGCTATTGGACCCCATGTCCTCCCTCAATTTCTCGCTATTGGACCCCATCCTTTGTTCTAACCGTTCGCTATTCTGGGCCATAAGGACCTTCATTTGTATAAAAAAAAGGTTCAAATCCACCAGCGGCGCTGCTACGGTCGCGGGCGCGGTCGCCGTAGCCATCTGCGAGGCGCCATTTTGCGCGCCCGTAACCTCGTGCGCGAGGACGCCATTTTGCGAACCTGCCGCCCTCACTGCTTCGCTCTCCTCATGTCCCTCAATTTGGTCCTGGATCGACCCTGCCTCACTCTCCTCTACCGGAACCCAGCCGTCTTGATCTGCCATAGCGCGACTTTCCAAATTCGGGTTTTTGTAAAACAAAAGCAAATTTCGGTACTTTATAATTTTGACCAAATTTTTTTCCTAGATGTTTTTTTAAAAATTTGGTTCGGGCCTCGAATCCCACTCCTCGACACCAATTGTTACGGACGCGGTTTAGATGTTATTTACCGAGCGGTGGTATTGCCGCGACCTAACAGTTCCCCCGATTCTTCCCCAACTCACCCGATTCACCCAGACGTTGACCAAATCGCGCTATGCCAAATCAATGATGGAAAGGACATGACGACTGGGAAAGAGGAAACGACGCAAGGGGTACAGTTCTCAAGACCTCCGGAGGAGGGTATAATTACAGTGGTGGAGAAAAGGGGGTAGATTACACGGCAGAGTGAGGTAAAAGACACAGAAGAGATGGGCACTTAAATACAATCTTATCTATTCCCGGACAGACCACAGACAAACGGAACAAGGCTGACTTACACAGGGATTGATGGCAGGGAGGGACAGGTAGTTCGATGGCACAAGGTGCACCTTGGCTCGGGGACAGGATAAAGCACGGTCCAGTCCAGAAGATGCGGGGAGGCCTCACAGCGCTCGGAGGTGGTCTTGCTTGCTCCAAGCTCATCGCGCATCTGACGTCACCTCCCTCTCCCTGCGCATGCTCAGCGGGGAGTCACACGCCCTCGGCTGGTTGGCTCCGCCCCACTGGGGCCGGTCCGCCGCTTCCATTGGGTGTGGGGGTTACCGGGCTCCGCCCTTGACGAGGAGCTGACAGGGAGTCCCTATTTGGTAACCCCGTCGAGCACATGTTCGATGGCGGCTTGCTGGGAAGGCCTGGTGCCCTCCCAACACCCCCCACCAACCAAGCCGGAGTGAGGACGCGCACTTCCCGCGCCCGCCGCTGCCGTTGCTGTTGTTGTTGTTGTTGTTGCTGAACCGTGAGGAAGAGCTGCGGGGAGGTATTGGGAGGTCCTAAACTTCCTAACGGTGCCATACAATCACATTCTGGTGCAACGAAGGGTCAGAATTAATGGAAACGAGTCCTTAACTGACATAGACTAAGAATAACTAGCAAGATGTCCTATAGTTGTCTTGTCTTACATGAGATGCGGTGAACCTGGGCACGACATTTAATGGGGGAAATAGGGGGAGGTCGGGTCTACAGAGTGTTGTTTACAGAAAATGGGACTAGGGAATGGGGGATTGGGGATAGTTGGGAAGTATTGAGGAAATAGGGGAATATTTACAAGCGGATATGGATGGATGCAAATCCCATATCCGCAACAATAATATAGATCATGTCAGAGGCGGATCCAGAAATTAAAAGACTCCGGGGGGGGGCATGAAACTATAGCGCTGGGGGGGGGTGAAGGGGGATCTGGGGGTCCTCCCCCAGGAAATTTTAACAAATTGATCGTCAGAAACGGCATTTCGTGCGTTCTTGGAAGTTTCTGCAGTTCCTTGTGATCTTCCCTGGTCCAACAGTTCAGCAGATTCGCACCGCCTGCACCCTCATCCTGGATCGAAGGGGGGGGGTGCGCACCCCTTGCACCCCCCCCCCCTGGATCCGCCCCTGCATTTTCGGAAAAGCAAAGCAAGAATGTAAAAGACCTTTCGCATGTCCTTTTTCTCAAGATTGTGTGGGGTAAGGTGTTCTATGAAATCTCTTGTTATCCTAATTAATTCATTTGTTTAGACCCCAACAGATCCCATCGCAATCGTCTGTTTTGTAATGAGTAGAGCCCTGTTTCGTTTCACTGCTCTTCACAGCTGAATTTAGGTCGACCCTGAATCAATGTAGTCACTCTGCATTGGACTCTCTCAATGGCGGCTCTGACCCTCCTCAGGTGTGGCAACAAAACTGAACAAAGCATTCCAGGTGAGGCCCCGCAAAATTCCTGCACAGTAAGTAGTTCAGAAGGTAACACAACCGGTTATAGTTCATTGAAGATGTTAAAATGGGAACAATAACATTCCAACACAGGGGTTCAGATGAAAACATTAACAGGCAAACACAAGGATCAAAACAAATGCTGGGCAGTGCTCCCATAAAGGTACAAACTTTTGGAGGCAGCTCCCAGAAATAGGCACATTTGGCCACCAAAGATGCAAACAAAATTATTCATTCATCATCTCCATCAGACAGCCACTTTAATTGCAATTACATCAAATTATTCTGCCTTCTCCCCTATCATTCCACCTCTGTGCACGTGCTCGGTGTGAATGCTCCTTGCCCCAGTACTGAGGGAAGGTGCGAATGAGGTGTTACATGAACTGAAATGGAAGTTTTCTTGTGAATATTATCCAATGGATGGAAAGCCTTTGCTTTTCATATGAGACGATTTCACATCAGTCAGTATTAGTGCTGGTAATCCAAATCCTCGGATAATGAAACACTATACTGTTGGGGATCTCAAGCTCGTCGACGTACTAAGGGGGGTTAGCTCTGCTCACCCTCGAGCTCCGAGTCCACGAGGCCGCCACCCACACTACACTCGTGGGGGACGGATTGTTGAGCAATTCCAGCTGCCGAGCCCGCAGATACGCGTGGAAGGGTTAACGGTCACGACCCGAGTACCTTCAACACACGCAGCCGTGAGAACGGGGACTGCACCTCGCGCAAGTCACGCTGGTATTTAACGCCCGAGCGGTTATGCGTCGTGTAACTCGTGCCGTTAACACTATGGAACCCGATCGAGTGGTTTTAATTCGTGCAATGCTAGGTCAATGGTGAAAGGACGATGACGGCCAGGTTGGAAACAAGCCACAGGATTTATTCACAAATGTACAATATTCATAGAAAAGGGATACAACGAAGAATCTTAACGGCCTTACTTACGTCCCCAGACAAGGGCCCTCATACTCGTTTGGTGAAGGGGAGTATGAGGGGAATGCGCCCAAAGCGCGGCCGCTCGTGCAGTTTGCCCGGATGGGCTCGTTCGGCAAATACCCCCAAGGATCGCTCCAACCCCAGGACACGACAGCCGGGGATGTTCGTGGCAGGGGCATTGATCACGGATGTGCACGTAGCAGTAGCAGGAATCCGATGAGCGTATCTCCAGGTCAGCGAGGCAGAGCGCATATGCAGGGAGTCCAGGCAGAGGGATCGTCGGGGCAGAGAGAGCGTTCAGAGTCCCGGGCCAGAGAGAGAGCGAACGGGGGTCTGGGCCGGGTTTTATAGCCCCGCCCCCCCCCCCGAAGCCCTCCTCGAATGTTCCACGGGCCTCCATTGGCCGCCTGGGGTCATGTGTCGTGACAGCCCCTTATTGGTCACCCTGGGCCACTCCCTTCAGCTCCCATTGGCTGTAACTTATTGGCCACTCCCTCTAGCTCCCATTGGCTGCAACTTACTGGCCACTCCCTCTAGCTCCCAATGGCTGTTCGCTGCTCTCCGGCCACGTCCTCCAGCTCCTCCCTCGGGCCTGCAAGACTTGTGCTGGGCCCATGACGCTGCAATGAGGCCTACCATTACTCTACCTGCCATAATGCATACGAACACTGGGAAGGAGACTATACTTCACATTTAATAAGAAATACCTAACTAAGCGAGGCTACATGTTATGGTGTAACTAACTATGGGTGACGGGGGGGGGGGGGGGGGTGTTGCCTTTATTTACAAAATCTCAACAATACATTGCACTGTACAAAGCCATAAATGAAGTTATAATTTCTTGCATTGTGGATGATCTTACTATAATTCACCAAAAGTCTGTCTGTCCATCCGTCCGTCCGTTCGCAGGTACCCCAAAAACGGCCGAACCGATCACAACGATATTTTGGGTGGGTATTCCTGGGACCCCCTGGAGTAAAATAGGCTATATTGTTTTTCCAATTTTTCCAAACACGATGGAATAATATTTACCGATATGAACAGTGATGTGGCTTTTAATGAAATTCTACAAATACTGTTTATATTTTGATGATTTGCGTGTGATATGATTTAACGGATGTTTATATATATCGTTTAAAATAAAATAAAATCCTTCAATTTCTGATATTTTGCCTTTTCCTTTGGGCCTCCCGATTGAAGCGCCGCCCTTAGGGCAGGTACCGTTGTGAGTTACCTTAATCTAAATGTCTTTTCAGCTTCTCAGAAAATTGTACTGCATAGTGTTTTTTTTCTGAAATATAGCATATTCATATCGACTTGTTATGAGAAATCCAAGTCGACACCCAAATCTTTTAGAATGATGATTGTCCTCGTTAGGATAAACCTATTTCAATGATGAAATGAATGATTGGCCTCAAATGTTTTGAGCCCGTCCCTTGTGCCGCCTCCGCAGAGGGGACACGAATGAGTGACTGGGGAGGGAGAGTGGAGCCACATCAGTCGTTTCCTCCCCTCCCACCATTCTCCTCCATCCCACCTTCAGCCTCAGCATCCTCAATTTTTTGAAACATCGGGCTTTATATTGATTTTAGCCAAATCAATGAAGATTCACATAAAAATTATAGTGTCAGGATCTTCACCTAAATGTAATAATTTTCTCCTTGTCACACACCTGTCCACTAAATTAGTCCGAATCCATGCACAACTGTTTGGAGACAGACGAACAGACAGCGGTTAAAACATAACCTTTGCACACCTTCGGTAGTGGACATACCATGCAAAAGTGGTACACACAACTTCTACCCACCAGCAGAAGAGGTACTAAAACTATTCTGTTTTTATATTAAGTTGTCGCCCGGTACACACAGGGCATCAAAAAATATTCAGACTCGTAAATGTTCCTCTCCACGGAAATCTTTAGTAAAAGGCGAAAGATTTATACGAATTGAAGAGAAACCAGAGTATGACTTGTTCACCTTCGTCTCAACCTTTAATACACGTATAACACATTGACATTAATGGTGTTTATACAATTATCTCAGATTAATGTTTTTACTTTATTCTCTCATTTCCAATATAATAAGATATAATATTTCGTCGGTAATTTATACATTTAGGTTAAAGTTCTCTTCATTTCACCATTATATTTTCCAAATTAACGCGTTCCTCATTCACATTCAAGCCAACCAGCCAATCACAGGGCACAACGTCCTGACGTCATTACAATAAACCTTGCCTCATTTTACTTTAGATTCTGTAAGGAAATAATTCTGACCAACGCAGCACGATTTTAATATAAATTCTTTAATTCTTACCAAACAGCACGATTTTCCTATAATTATTTAATTCTTACCAACCCAGCACGATTTCAATATAATTATTTAATTCTTACCAACACAGCATGATTTAAATATAATTATTTAATTCTTACCAACATAGCACGATTTCAATATAATTATTTAATTCTTACCAAACAGCACGATTTTCATATAATTTTATTTAATTCTTACCAAACAGCACGATTTTCATATAATTATTTAATTCTTACCAACACAGCACGATTTGAATATAATTTTTTAATTCTCACCAACACAGCACGATTTGAATATAATTATTTAATTCTCACCAACACAGCACGATTTGAATATAATTATTTAATTCTTACCAACACAACACGATTTGAATATAATTATTTAATTATATCCTTTCTTTGAATGTTCTTTCTTAAAGTTTTTTATTCATGAGAATCAAACTTTGTTTTGTAATGGTTTGAGCGTCTGTTGAGAACTTGTGATGGGGAGGATGAGAACTTGGTGTGTGGATGGGGATGAGGACTTGTAATGGGGAGCATGAGAACTTGGGATGGGGTTGGGGATGAGGACTTGTGGTGGGGAGCATGAGAACTTGGGATGGGGATGGGGATGAGGACTTGTGGTGCGGAGGATGAGAACTTGGTGTGGGGGTGGGGATGAGGACTTGTGGTGGGGAGCATGAGAACTTAGGATGGGGATGGGGATGAGGACTTCTAATGGGGAGCATGAGAACTTTGTGTGGGGATGGGGATGAGGACTTGTGGTGGGGAGCATGAGAACTTGGGATGGGGATGGGGATGAGGACTTGTGGTGCGGAGGATGAGAACTTGGTGTGGGGATGAGGACTTGTGGTGCGGAGGATGAGAACTTGGTGTGGGGATGGGGATGAGGACTTGTGGTGGGGAGGATGAGAACTTGGGATGGGGACGGGGTTGAGGACTTGTGGTGGGGAGCATGAGAACTTGGGATGGGAATGGGGATGAGGACTTCTGGTGGGGAGGATGAGAACTTGGTATGGGGATGGGGATGAGGACTTATGGTGGGGTGGATGAGAACTTGGAATGGGGATGAGGACTTGTGGTGGGGTGGATGAGAACTTGGAATGGGGATGAGGACTTGTGGTTGGGAGGATGAGAACTTGGTGTGGGGATGGGGATGAGGACTTGTGGTGGGGAGGATGGGAACTTGATATAGCGACAGGGTTGAGGACTTGTGGTGGGGAGCATGAGAACTTGGGAAGCGGATGGGGATAAGAACTTGTGGTGGGGAGGATGATAACTTGTTGTGGGGATGGGATTGATGACTTGTAATGGGGAGGATGAGAACTTGGGATGGGGTCGGGGTTTAGAACTTGGGATGGGGAGGATGAGAACTTGGTGTTTGGATGGGGATGAGGACTTGTAATGGGGAGGATGAGAACTTGGTGTGAGGATGGGGATGAGGACTTGTAATGCAGAGGATGAGAACTTGGTGTTGGGACGGGATTGAGAACTTGGGATGGGGATGGGGATGAGGCCTTGTCGTGGGGATGGGGATGAGAACTTGGGATGGGGATGAGGGGGAGGACTTGTGGTGGGGAGGATGAGAACTTGGGATGGGGATGGGGTTGAGGACTGGTGGTGGGGAGGATGAGAACTTGGGATGGGGATGAGGATTTGTGGTGGGGAGGATGAGAACTTGGGATGGGATTGAGAAATTGTGATGGGCAAGATGAGACCTTGGGATGGGGATGAGGAATTGTGGTGGGGGGGATGATAACTTGGGATGGGGATGAGGACTTGTGGTGGGGAGGATGAGAACTTGTGATGGGGATGAGGCCTTGTGGTGGAGAGGATGAGAACTTGGGATGAGGATGGGGGTGAGGACTTGTAATGGGGAGGATGAGAACTTGGGGTGGGGATGGGGATGAGGAATAGTGATGGGGAGGATGAGAACTTGTGGTGGGAATGGGGATGAGGACTTGTGATGTGATGGGATAGAACTTGGGATGGGGGTGAGGACTTGTGGTGCGGAGGATGAGAACCTGGGGATAGGGATCAGGACTTGTGATGGGGAGGATGCGAACTTGGGGTGGAGATGGCGATGAGGACTTGTGATGGGGGGGATGATAACTTGGGATGGGGATGAGGACTTGTGGTGGGGAGGATGAGAACTTGGGGATAGGGATCAGGACTTGTGATGGGGAGGATGCGAACTTGGGGTGGAGATGGCGATGAGGAATTGTGATGGGGAGGATGATAACTTGGGATGGGGATGAGGACTTGTAATGGGGAGGATGAGGCCTAGTGGTGGGGAGGATGAGAACTTGGGATGTGGGTGAGGACTTGTGATGTGATGGGATAGAACTTGGGGATAGGGATCAGGACTTGTGATGGGGAGGATGCGAACTTGGGATGGGGGTGTCGATGAGGACTTGGGGCGGGGATAGGGATGAGAACTTGGGATGGGGATGAGGACTTGTTGTGGGGAGCATGAGAACTTGGGATCATGATGGGGTTGAGGACTTGTGGTGGGGAGGATGAGAACGTGGGATGGAGATGGGGTTGAGGACTTGTGATGGGGAGGATGAGAATTTGGGATGGGGATGAGGACTTGTAGCGGGGAGGATTTGATCTTGGGGTGGGGATGGGGTTGAGGACTTGTGTTGGGGAGGATGAGAACTTGGGATGGGGATGAGGACTTGTGGCGGGGAGGATGAGATCTTGGGGTGGGGATGGGGTTGAGGACTTGTGATGGGGAGGATGAGAAATTGGGGTGGAGACGGGGATGAGGACTTGTGATGTGATGGGATAGAACTTGGGGATGGGGATGGGTGGGTAGTTGGGGAGGGGATGAGTGGGTAGTTGGGGAGGGGATGAGTGGGTAGTTGGGGAGGGGAGGGGTGGATAGTTGGGAAGGGGATGGGGAGGTAGTTGGGGAGGGGATTGGTGGATAGTTGGGAAGTTGATGGGTGGGTAGTTGGGGAGGGGGTGGGTGGATAGTTGGGAGGGGATGGGGTGGATAGTTTGGAAGGGGATGGGTGGGTAGTTGGGAAGGGGATGGGTAGATAGTTGGGAGGGGATTGGGGTGGATAGTTTGGAAGGGGATGGGTGGATAGTTGGGAAGGGAAGGGGTGGATAGTTTGGAAGGGGATGGGTGGGCAGTTGGGAAGGGGATGGGTGGATAGTTGGGAAGGGGGTGGGTGGATAGTTGGGAAGGGGATGGGTGGATAGTTGGGATGGGAAGGGGTGGATAGTTGGGATGGGAAGGGGTGTATAGTTGTGAAGGGGATGGGTGGATAGTTGGGAAGGGGATGGGTGGATAGTTGGGAAGGGGATGGGTGGATAGTTGGGAATGGGACGGGTGGATAGTTGGGATGGGAAGGGGTGGATAGTTGGGAAGGGGATGGGTGGATAGTTGGGATGGGAAGGGGTGGATAGTTGGGAAGGGGATGGGTGGATAGTTGGGAAGGGGATGGGTGGATAGTTGGGATGGGAAGGGGTGGATAGTTGGGAAGGGGATGGGTGGATAGTTGGGAAGGGGATGGGTGGATAGTTGGGAAGGGGATGGGTGGGTAGTTTGGGAGGGGACGGGTGGGTAGTTTTGAAGTCGACTGGTGGGTAGTTGGGAAGGGGACTGGTGGATAGGTGGGAAGGGGATGGTTGGATGGTGGGGGAAAGGACTGTTATTGGAACTGGTAAACTGGTAATATGACGGCTAAAGTATTTGGCACAGGAATGTAAAATATAAATTGGAAGAATGTCTGTCACTTTAATAATATACTGGTTAATGTCTCCATATGCAGCAGATCAAGGAAATAATCAGTGCAGGTGTGGCATTTGATGCATTTTAATTAAATTGATTACGTGAAATTACCAGTTTGTGGAACAAAGGCATCTTATAATTAAGAAAGAATCTTTACATTTAATGGCATTGTTCACAATGAAAATAGACGTTCACACTATTACAGACCAGAAATTTCATCACATGGACCCTTGATACCATTGGCCAAGAATAACTGTTGGAGGGGAAGCCCCAATTTTGGAAGGATATATTTGCCATTACTCTTCCAGTGAAATCAGGATTTGAACCGAAAATAATCAGATTAAAGTACAGAAGTGAACCACCCAATTAAAGTCTCATTGGCACAACGGTTAGGGTGCTGGCTGAAGATTTTAGGGTCTTGAGTTTGAGGTCCTGTTATGCCGTTAAATACTACCAGGTGGATTGACTCAGCCTGTCATCCTTCCGAGATCAGCAAAATGAGTTCCAGTTTACTTAACTCACTTAATGAGGTTTGTCTTTGCCTTCCGAGAGGTATTTACACTAGTAATTTGAAATTTTTCCAGAGTGTCGCTGATAACTCCCCTACTCTTCGTGAGAGACGCTGGTTTAACCGCCCACCAACTAATGCTTGTAGATAGGGGGAAAACACCACCAGTGAGGCTTGGCATGATCACTTTGTAACTAGAAGAATTGACATTTTTAAAATCCGAGCAATTAAAGAGAAAAATCCGAAAAAAATGTTACCAGTAAATTCCACCATGTAAAACAGTCATTTTGTATGTTTGTACAGATGTCTGTCCCCCTTCATCAGGGTAGGTTTTGAAGGATAATCTTTTAACATGAATGCGTGTTCACTCCGGTATATTTATGAGGATAAAACAAACTCGAAAAACATTTCCCATAAAAGAGTAATTATGTCTCTTATATTGGAATTGTAGATGGTGGCTTGCAAACCGAGCCTCAAGGGCGGTGTACAGAAGCGTTTTTTTTATTTGTCTTAAATACAAGGTGCAGGGAGGTGGAATTCGCTGCACGCAACATGCGCAGAATAAAACAAGTGGTCATTTTTGTCTGTAGGATGTCTAATAAATATAGAATTACTATAAACCACCTGACATAACATTGCACCTGACACGAGGCCTAGGCTTCAGACTTTGGCACGCTCACGAGGCTGAATCGTCTCATAAACTGTTCCAACCCGTCATTTTTATGGGCTTTTTACTGGTATTATATACTCCATCATCATAATTCACTGGTATACAATCCTACAATCGCCCTCACCACCCATGTGAGTGTGTCAAAATCATGTCATATTTATAAATAAAAATTGCACCTGTGCCCAAAGGAAGTGTTTCAGTTTGGAATCTTTAATATGAAATAGGCAAAGCCTAGAAACGAACGAAACCCATTAGGATTACCCTTTAGAATTACCCTTTAGAACCCTTTATAATTAAACACGGTGGGTTAGAAAGGTTCTTCATCATTTTTGACAGAAGACAAAGCCAAATATTGAAGAGGCTTCAACGCTTAAAAATTGAACGAGAACCTTGAAAGGTCTCAGCTGGTGGTCCAGCATTGCATCTGGCTCTTCTGCATTCTGTGCAATAAAAATTATTGGAATTTTCTGGGAAGAGACCAAAGCACAAGGTCTGTTACTTTCACATCGCAGGCAGGTTGGTGGTATCTCTTGGTTTTCTACCGTCTATTAGCTGACATTACTCCGTTTGCTCAATCAGTCATCTGACCCTCTCCAGCAACTCTACAGTACATGCACTCTTGTAGTAATTCACTTGTGGTTAAACTTCCAAAATCCATGTTACCTGGACACCTCAACCCTTTAGTCCTCACTCTCCTGCGTATGGAACCATCTCTGAGAGGCTGTTCTAGCTCACTCTTCTCTCCAGAACTTCAAGCGAGCAGTGGAACTACCATCTCTTGTCAACCCAACTCCGACTCAGGTGGAGGCTATATTAGACCCAACAATGTGCAATCCTGCCAAAACTCAAAACACCTCTATCCGTACTGCTTCTTAGTACCGACTGTATATCCATTTGTAGTTTAAATACATCCACTTTCTGCTGCCACCAGCATTACAGGGAGACCATTACATACAGTAACCACTTTTTGAGTGAAACACTCCTGACTCATTGTCGTCCTCACTCTCCTCTTCTTTAACCTTAAGTGGTGTTTTCTGTTGCTTTCGCTTTCAATTTTGCATAAAAGTTTGTGCACATATTTTGTTGATACCCTTCTTACCCCGCTCGCATAGTGCAAAGGAGCGTTCAACAAATGTTTCACTCTGTGAACATCCATTTTTGGAGATGGACATTATTCTGTCCATCAGTCGATGTATATGATCGAGGAACTAAATTTCAATTGAATATTATATTTTGAACACCGTAGAACACGAATCGGAACACAAACCTGCAGTTTAGCAGTACTTTGGCTCCGAATTTGGCAAATTGTACGGCGTCTCGTTTCCAGTGCGCATACTCGTTGTGGTAAAACATTTGCTTCAGTTTGTCTATCAGTCTGGAAGTGAAAGAAATTTTAAAAACAAGGACAGATACATTCAAAGTACACCGCCACCATGCCAAATTAATACATAACATACTATCCAGCACACAACATTACCGGGGTGCCTTCGTGCAGGCAACAAACACCAACAAACAAACAAAGCCTGGCAATGCCACCGTGCAGCACATTGAGACGGAATTGGGAGCGAGCAGTGTTCAATAAATAGATTCATTCATTGCGTTAATAAAATAAATAAATAATATTTGTAAAATAATTAATTTCATCATAAATTGGCTTATAGCTTACCTAAACCACCACTGTTTCATTTGAATCTATAACTTCTTGAAAATTAATTTAGTATTTAATCGGAATATTAAATAATTAATCGAATAATTAATTAATTACAAAAATAAGAAGTACCGTTTTTGCCAAATCACTTGTTCACAGTTGTGTCCAAATTTCAGCTTTAAATCTCAAAGAATGGCTGAGATATCGCGCAGACAAACAAACAAAGACGAAAACAATCAAGAAAACAAATTGAGTGAAAACTGAGTGTGCCCTTTCGGTACGCGTCATCGCCTGGAGATGGAATATAGAAGGGTGGTGTACAATCATTCCAAACAGGAAACTTACTGTTTCTAGGGATGTCACAAAGGACCTAAACAACAGGCACGAATGACTAAATTAATGTGTTAAATGAGGTGGTGTAAAAGACGCTGCATCAACGGCGGTAAACATCAGAATAAACACTGTTTTGTTTTGTTTTTCGACAGCATTTAAAACTTTTATTTCACTTAAATTCAATTATATATTTGAACACTGTAGAACACAATTCACCTTTTTGCATTTCCAAAAACCTTCAGTTTAACTGTACTTAGGCAAAATGTTACGATGTCTCGACCAATCAAATTTGACGCATGCTCTGAGGGCGGAGGAACAGAGATTCAGACCAAAATGACGGCGCCTAGCAATGCAACCACAGATCTAACTTCCTCCAAAAGATCTCTTTCTTGAGTGTATCTTTTTCTCAAAGGCCTTTCCAAAATCATCAGTTTCTCCGAGAAGAGTTGGTGGAAGCTTTAGCTCGACACTCTTCCGTTTGATCCATCAGCTTCGTATAGTTGCCATCATGCGCGTTACTTAAAGTTCGCGAACAAAGATAATATAGATCATGTCAGAGGCGGATCCAGAAATTAAAAGACTCTGAGGGGGGGGGGGGCATTAAACTATAGCGCTGGGGGGGGGTGAAGGGGGATCTGGGGGTCCTCCCCCAGGAAATTTTAACAATCTGATCGTCAGAAACGGCATTTCGTGTGTTCTTGGAAGTTTCTGCAGTTCCTTGTGATCTTCCCTGGTCCAACAGTTCAGCAGATTCGCACCGCCTGCACCCTCATCCTGGATCGAAGGGGGGGTGCGCACCCCCTGCACCCCCCCCCCTTGGATCCGCCCCTGCATGTTCGGAAACGCAAAGCAAGAATGTAAAAGACCTTTCGCATGTCCTTTTTCTCAAGATTGTGTGGGGTAACGTGTTCTATGAAATCTCTTGTTATCCTAATTAATTTATTTGTCTAGACCCCATCAGATCGCATCGCAATCGTCTGTTTTGTAATGAGTAGAGCCCTGTTTCGTTTCACTGCTCTTCACAGCTGAATTTAGATCGACCCTGAATCAATGTAGTCACTCTGCATTGGACTCTCTCAATGGCGGCTCTGACCCTCCTCAGGTGTGGCAACAAAACTGAACAAAGCATTCCAGGTGAGGCCCCGCAAAATTCCTGCACAGTAAGTAGTTCAGAAGGTAACACAACCGGTTATAGTTCATTGAAGATGTTAAAATGGGAACAATAACATTCCAACACAGGGGTTCAGATGAAAACATTAACAGGCAAACACAAGGAGTAAAACAAATGCTGGGCAGTGCTCCCATAAAGGTACAAACTTTTGGAGGCAGCTCCCAGAAATAGGCACATTTGGCCACCAGAGATGCAAACAAAATTATTCATTCATCATCTCCATCAGACAGCCACTTTAATTGCAATTACATCAAATTATTCTGCCTTCTCCCCTATCATCCACCTCTGTGCACGTGCTCGGTGTGAATGCTCCTTCCCCCAGTACTGAGGGAAGGTGCGAATGAGGTGTTACATGAACTGAAATGGAAGTTTTCTTGTGAATATTATCCAATGGATGGAAAGCCTTTGCTTTTCATATGAGACTATTTCACATCAGTCAGTATTAGTGCTGGTAATCCAAATCCTCGGATAATGAAACAATATACTGTTGCGGATCTCAAGCTCGTCGACGTACTGAGGGGGGTTAGCTCTGCTCACCCTCGAGCTCCGAGTCCACGAGGCCACCACCCACACTACACTCGTGGGGGACGGATTGTTGAGCAATTCCAGCTGCCGAGCCCGCAGATACGCGTGGAAGGGTTAACGGTCACGACCCGAGTACCTTCAACACACGCAGCCGTGAGAACGGGGACTGAACCTCGCACAAGTCACGCTGGTATTTAACGCCGGAGCGGTTGTGCGTCGTGTAACTCGTGCCGTTAACACTATGGAACCCGATTGAGTGGTTTTAATTCGTGCAATGCTCGGTCAATGGTGAAAGGACGATGACGGCCAGGTTGGAAACGAACCACAGGATTTATTCACAAATGTACAATATTCATAGAAAAGGGACACAGCAAAGAATCTTAACGGCCTTACTTACGTCCCCAGAAAAGGGCCCTCAGACTCGTTCGGGGAAGGGGAGGATGAGGGGAATGCGCCCAAAGCGCGGCCGCTCGTGCAGTTTGCCCGGACGGGCTCGTTCGGCAGATACCCCCAAGGATCGCTCCAACCCCAGGACACGACAGCCGGGGATGCTCGTGGCAGGGGCGTTGATCACGGATGTGCACGTAGCAGTAGCAGGAATCCGATGAGCGTATCTCCAGGTCAGCAAGGCAGAGCGCATATGCAGGGACTCCAGGCAGAGGGATCGTCGGGGCAGAGAGAGCGTTCAGAGTCCCGGCCAGAGAGAGAGCGAACGGGGGTCTGGGCCGGGTTTTATAGCCCCACCCCCCACCCCCCCCCGGAGCCCTCCTCGAATGTTCCACGGGCCTCCATTGGCCGCCTGGGGTCATGTGTCGTGACAGCCCCTTATTGGTCACCCTGGGCCACTCCCTTCAGCTCCCATTGGCTGTAACTTATTGGCCACTCCCTCTAGCTCCCATTGGC
The DNA here is from genome assembly GCF_964187855.1 of Myxine glutinosa. NCBI lineage: Eukaryota > Metazoa > Chordata > Myxini > Myxiniformes > Myxinidae > Myxine > Myxine glutinosa. The sequence continues at coordinate 142,632,757 of NC_136261.1, read as the reverse complement.
TGCAACTTACTGGCCACTCCCTCTAGCTCCGAATGGCTGTTCGCTGCTCTCCGGCCACGTCCTCCAGCTCCTCCCTTGGGCCTGCAAGACTTGTCCTGGGCCCATGACACGGCATTTCAGGCTGCAATGAGGCCTACCATTACTCTACCTGCTTCAATGCATACTAACACTGGGAAGGAGACTATACTTCACATTTAATAAGAAATAACTAACTGAGCGAGGCTACATGTTATGGTGTAACTAACTATGGGGGGGGGGGGGGGTGGGGGGGTTGCCTTTATTTACAAAACCGCAACAATACATTGCACTGTACAAAGCCATAAATGAAGTTATAATTTCTTGCATTGTGGATGATCTTACTATAATTCACCAAATGTCCGTCTGTCCATGCGTCCGTTCGCAGGTACCGCAAAAACGGCTGAACCGATCGCAACGATATTTTATGTGGGTATTCCTGGAATGATTGATTGATTTTAGCCAAATCAATAAAGATTCACATAAAAATTATAGTATCGGGATCTTCACCTAAATGTAATAATTTTGTCCTTGTCACACACCTGTCCACTAAATTAGTACGAATCCGTCCACAACTGTTTGGAGACAGACGAACAGACAGCGGTTAAAACATAACCTTTGCACACCTTCGGTAGTGGACATGCCATGCAAAAGTGGACCACACAACTTGGATCCACCAGCAGAAGAATAAATAAAACTGTTCTGTTTTTATATTAAGTTGTCGCCCGGTACACACAGGGCATCAAAAAATATTCAGACTCGTAAACGTTCCTCTCCACGGAAATCTTTAGTAAAAGGCGAAAGATCGTTTAGGGCCTGACCGAAGGCCTGCCGTTTTTACAATGAAAAAAGGTAAAAAGTCCAAACATTTGAACAGCCTCGGACGTGCACCTTGACCCCATGGTCAAGGCACAGCGTCAACAAGGCTGTCCCCAAAACAATACACATGCGCCTCAACCCCGAAGGGGAAGCACATGGTCATTCAAACGCATGCATCATGCCCCCGAAGGGCCACAATGCATGGTCATACAGTTGGGACCACTCCTCTTAATAGGAGTAAGACCCCTTAATCCACCAGCAGGGCATTACTCCTGCCAGGTCGATCGGTCTCCCAGCCAAAAGGCGAAAGATTTATACGAATTGAAGAGAAACCAGAGTATGACTTGGACACCTTCGTCTCAACCTTTAATACACCGTGAACACAAGGACATAAATGGTGTTTATACAAGTATCTCAGATTAATGTTTTTACTTTATTCTCTCATTTCCAATATAATAAGATATAATATTTCGTCGGTAATTTATACATTTAGGTTAAAGTTGTCTTCATTTCACCATTATATTTTCCAAAGTAACGCGTTCCTCATTCATATTCAAGCCAACCAGCCAATCACAGCGCACAACGTCCTGACGTCATTACAATAAACCTTGGCGCATTTTACTTTAAATTCTGTGAGGAAATAATTCTGTTCAACACAGCACGATTTTAATATAAATTCTTTAATTCTTACCAACACAGCACGATTTTAATATAAATTCTTTAATTCTTACCAAACAGCACGATTTTAATATAAATTCTTTAATTCTTACCAAACAGCACGATTTTAATACAAATTCTTTATTTCTTACGAAACAGCACGATTTTAATATAAGTTCTTTAATTCTTACGAACACAGCACGATTTTAATACAAATTCTTTAATTCTTACCAAACAGCACGATTTTAATATAAATTCTTTAATTCTTACGAAACAGCACGATTTTAATATAAATTCTTTTTTTCTTACGAAACAGCACGATTTTAATATAAATTCTTTAATTCTTACGAACACAGCACGATTTTAATACAAATTCTTTAATTCTTACCAAACAGCACGATTTTAATACAAATTCTTTAATTCTTACGAAACAGCACGATTTTAATATAAATTCTTTAATTCTTACGAACACAGCACGATTTTAATATAAATTCTTTAATTCTTACCAAACAGCACGATTTTAATATAAATTCTTTAATTCTTACCAAGCAGCACGATTTTAATACAAATTCTTTAATTCTTACGAAACAGCACGATTTTAATATAAATTCTTTAATTCTTACGAACACAGCACGATTTTAATACAAATTCTTTAATTCTTACCAAACAGCACGATTTTCATATAATTATTTAATTCTTACCAAACAGCACGATTTGAATATAACTAGGGCATGCCCGTACTATATCTATATCTAAAATTATATCCACCCCCTCTATTTACATGAAATGGTTTGGTCCAAAGCGAACGGCTTGCGAGTACGGTGACAATCCCCCCCCCCCTCTATTTACATGAAATGGTTTGGTCCATTCGCAAAGCCAAAGCGAACGGCAGTTACGAATCGCAGTTACGATGAATCGCAAAGTAGTTTTAATTAGTTTTAAAACATAGTTTAACGCCAACATAGTTTGCCAACGTGAAATAAATGAATACGCTCTCAAATGTGCCGTCCGAGGCAGAGTCTGTTCGGCACGTTCGGCACACGTGATAGCTCGCTGCTCTCTGATTGGTTGAATCGTTTTTTGGACATAGCTCGGTAACTACTTGTCCGATTATTATGAAACCTTGAAAAGGCACATCCTCGGGTCCCCAGCAATATACCTGGCAAGTTTCAAGTATATCGGACCGGTAGTTGTCGAGAAACAGCGGTCGCATACACACACACACACACACAGACAGAGATTAGTGGAATTATAGATAGATTATTTAATTCTTACCAACCCAGCACGAATTGAATATAATTATTTAATTCTTACCAACACAGCACGATTTAAATATAATTATTTAATTCTTAGCAACGCAGCACGATTTTAATATAATTATTTAATTCTTACCAACACAGCACGATTTCAATATAATTATTTAATTCTTACCTGTGATGGGGAGGATGAGAACTTGGTGTGGGGATGGGGATGAGGATTTGTGATGTGATGGGATAGAACTTGGGGTGGGGATGAGGATGAGGACTTGTAATGGGGAGGATGAGAACTTGGTGTCGGGATGGGGTTGAGAACTTGTGGTGGGGATGGGGATGAGAACTCGTGGTGGGGAGGATGAGAACTTGGGATGGGGATGGGGATGAGGACTTGTGGTGGGGAGGATGAGAACTTGGGATGGGGACGGGGTTGAGGACTTGTGGTGGGGAGCATGAGAACTTGGGATGGGAATGGGGATGAGGACTTGTGGTGGGGGGGGATGAGAACTTGGGATGGGGATGAGGACTTGTGGTGGGCAGGATGAGGCCTTGGGATGGGGGTGGGGATGAGGACTTGTGGTGGGGGGGGGGGGGGCGGATGAGAACTTGGGATGGGGTTGAGGACTTGTGGTGGGCAGGATGAGACCTTGGGATGGGGATGGGGATGAGGACTTGTGGTGGGCAGGATGAGAACTTGGGATGGGAATGAGGACTTGTGGTGGGGAGGATGAGAACTTGGGATGGGGATGAGCACTTGTGGTGGAGAGGATGAGAAATGGGATGGGGATGGGGATGAGAACTTGTAATGGGGAGGATGAGAACTTGGGGTGGGAATGGGTGTGAGGACTTGTGATGTGATGAGATAGAACTTGGGGAAAGGGATCAGGACTTGTGATGGGGAGGTTGCGAACTTGGGGTGGAGACGGCGATGAGGACTTGTGAATGGGAGGATGATAACTTGGGATGGGGATGAGGAGTTGTAATGGGGAGGATGACGACTTGTGGTGGGGTGCATGAGAACTTAGGATGGGGAGGGGGCTGAGGACTTGTAGTGGGGAGCATGAGAACTTGGGATCGTGATGGGGTTGAGCACTTGTGGTGGGGAGCATGAGAACGTGGGATGGGGTTGAGCACTTGTGGTGGGGAGGATAAGAACGAGGGGTGGGGATGAGGACTTGTGGTGGGGAGGATGAGAACTTGGGATGGGGATGAGGATTTGTGGTGGGGAGGATGAGAACTTGGGATGGGGATGAGGACTTGTGGCGGGGAGGATGAGAACTTGGGATGGGGGTGGGGGTGAGGACTTGTAATTAGGAGGATGAGAACTTGGGGTGGGGACGGGGATGAGCACTTGTGATGGGGAAGATGAGAACTTGTGATTAGGACAGGGATGAGGTCTTGTGATGGGGATGATGAGAACTTGGGGTGCGGACGGGGATGAGGACTTGTGATGGGTAGGATGAGAACTTGGGGTGGGTATGGGGATGAGGACTTGTGATGTGATGGGATAGAACTTAGGGATGGGGATGAGGACATGTGATGCTGGTAGCTGGGGAGGGGACGCGTGGATAGTTGGAAAGGGGAGGGTGGATAGTTGGAAAGGGGAGGGTGGATAGTTGGGAGGGGATGGGTGGATAGTTGGGATGGGATGGGTGGATAGTTGGGGAGGGATGGGTGAATAGTTGTGGAGGGGACGGATGGTTAGTTGGGAAGGGGAGGGTGGATAGTTGGGAGGGGATGGGTGGATCGTTGGGGAGGGATGGGTGGATAGTTGGGGAGGGATGGGAGGATAGTTGGGGAGGGGACGGATGGATAGTTGGGAAGGGGTGGGGTGGATAGTTGGGAGGGGATAGGTGGATAGTTGGGGAGGGGACGAGTGGATAGTTGGGAAGGGGAGGGTGGATAGTTGGGAGGGGATGGGTGGATAGTTAGGGAGGGATGGGTGGATAGTTGGGGAGGGGATGGATGGATAGTTGGGAAGGGGATGGATGGGTAGTTGGGGAGGGGATGAGTGGATAGTTGGGAAGGGGATGGATGGGTAGTTGGGGAGGGGATGGGTGGGTAGTTGGTGAGGGGATGGGTGGGTAGTTGGGTAGGGGATGAGTGGGTAGGTGGGGAGCGGGGGTGGATAGTTGTAGATAGTTGGGAAGGGGATGGGTGGGTAGTTGGGGATGGGATTGGTGGATAGTTGGGAAGTTGATGGGTGGGTAGTTAGGGAGGTTACAGGTGTGTAGTTGGGGAGGGGACAGGTGGATAGTTGGGAAGGGTACGGGTGGGGAGTTGGGGTGGGTCGGGTGGATAGTTGGGAAGGGGACAGGTGGGGAGTTGGGGTGGGTCGGGTGGATATTTGGGAAGGGGACAGGTGGGGAGTTGGGGTGGGTCGGGTGGATAGTTGGGAAGGGGACGGGTGGGTAGTTGGGGTGGGTCGGGTAGGTAGTTGGGGAGGGGACGGGTGGGGAGTTGGGAAGTGGATGGGTGGGTAGTTGGGGAGGGGACGGGTGGGTAGTTTGGGAGGGCACGAGTGGGTAGTTGGGGAGGGGACGGGTGGGTAGTTGGGGAGGAGACGGCTGGGTAGTTGGGGAGGGGACGGGTGGGGAGTTGGGGTGGGTCGGGTGGATAGTTGGGAAGAGGATGGGTGGGGAGTTGGGTTGGATCGGGTGGGTAGTTGGGAAGGGGACGGGTGGGTAGTTGTGGAGTGGAGAGGATGGGTGGGTAGTTGGGGAGGGGACGGGTGGCTAGTTGGGAATGGGGTGCGTGGATAGTTGGGAAGGGGACAGGTGGGTAGTTGGGGAGGGGACGGGTGGATAGTTGGGTAGGGGATGGGTGGGTAGTTGGGGAGAGGACGGGTGGGTAGTTGGGAAGGGGGCGGGTGGATAGTTGGGAAGGGGACGGGTGGGTAGTTGGGGTGGGTCGGGTGGATAGTTGGGAAGGGGACGGGTGGGGAGTTGGGGTGGGTCGGGTGGATCGTTGGGAAGGGGATGGGTGGGTAGTTGGGTAGGGGATGGGTGGATAGTTGGGAAGGTGATGGGTGGGTAGTTGAGGGGTTATGGGTGGGTAGTTGGGGAGGCTACAGGTCCGTAATTGGGGAGGGGACGGGTGGGTAATTGGGGAGAGGACGGGTGGGTAGTTGGGAAGGGGGCGGGTGGATAGTTGGGAAGGGGAAGGGTGGGTAGTTGGTGTGGGTCGGATGGATAGTTGGGAAGAGGACGGGTGGGGAGTTGGGGTGGGTCGGGTGGATAGTTGGGAAGGGGACGGGTGGGTAGTTGGGAAGGTGACGGGTGGGTAGTTGGGAAGTGGACGGGTGGGTAGTTGGGGAGGGGACGGATGGGTAGTTGGGGAGGGGACTGGTGGGTAGTTGGGGAGGGGACGTGTGGGTAGTTGGGGAGGAGTAGATGATAAATGTTGTTCCTGGGACACCCCCAAATCTCCATTCACTTACATGTAAATTCTCCTCTCACCCTCACTTTCCCTCATTTCCCCTTAACACCTCTATTTCTGCCACCCTGATCTTTACGAACCTTTTGGCCTTTTGACATACTAGCTATAGCAAAATATAACCTACTCTTATCCTCAATGTTGTTCATTAGACCACTCAAACAATGATCCTACGAATATTTGCTCCCTCTCACTCTCTTAATATCAATGATCCTGAGTAGACCACTCAAACAATGATCCTACAAATATTTGTTTATGCATAGGAAATAATTTAATTCTCCTACTACTCTCTTCACCATCTAATATATTAACAAAGCATATGTTTGAGTTTGGTTCTTTATCAAGATATTGTTGTGGATATGAGAATGTTTTTTTTATTTTGTTGTTGTGGTAAAATGTTGTTGTAAAAGGTTGTAAAATATCACCCCTCCTCCCTCCGTTTGTGGTTGTATAAAGGTCAAAGGGCGTTTCCGTAGTTAGTCCATAAAACATACATGCAGGACACGATATATCCTTTCTTTTGACAGTTATATCCTTATTATGTGTATTAGCGTAAGGCTGTGTCTTCCATTAATTGAAATACTCCATTGCACCAGTGAAAGAGATAGATTCCCTTCCATTCCCCCCTTTCCGTCAATTGCAATTCGAAGTGCCTTCCGCATTTTGGTCGGTTTTTCCCTCCAATAACCGCCATTGACCACGAGGCTCGAGTCGGGGAAGGAAGGCGTGTCTCCACCTCGTCATAGAGGGGAGGAGTGAGCCCGCCCCACTCGACCAACCATGAGCCAGGGGTTCGGCTAGAGAGGGCGGAGGAAGAGCGATCGGGGAGGGTCGCAAAGGTTGAGGGGCGGGGGCCTATATAACCCAAGGCAGGGCGTGTCCAAAAGAGAGATGCGTTTTTACAGAGGAGAGCACTGAGCAGAAGACAGAAAGGCCTGGAGTTGGACTTTGAGTTGGTCTGAGTTGGTTGGGAGTCGGTCGTCAAGTGCAGAGTGGTGAAGAGTCAGTCAGTAGAGGTGGTGGTCAAGTGGTTGCGTTGGTTGCGGTGAGGAGTCGGTGGTAAAGAGTGAGGGACCAAGAAAGAGAGAGAAAGAGTCCTGAAGCAAGAGAGGAAGTTGTTGGACTGGGTGGGACTAAGGAAGGAGAGAGAACCCGTCACACCAATCCCCCAAGCTCCGCGTTGGCTCCACCAAGCTCCGCGTTGGCTCCACCAAGCGTTCAGCTCCACCAAGCTCCGCGCTGGCTCCACCAAGCTCCGCGTTGGCTCCACCAAGCTCCGCGTTGGCTCCACCAAGCTCCACGTTGGCTCCACCAAGCTCCGCGTTGGCTCCACCAAGCTCCACCAAGCTCCACCTCCTGCAATTCCCCGTGTGAGTCGTCTTTTGTTTGTTCTGTCCTGGGTTAATTAAGTCTGTATAAGCTAGTATTTTCCCTGTGTCACCTGCGTCTTATGTGCTTGTAAATAAACGTGACTGCTTTCTTTTTGCTTGTGTGTAAATAGTCAATAAATTCAGTCGTATTTCCAAACCTTTCTTTGCCTTCGTTTTCCTCTTTGCATTGCGTCGTTTTCGTCTTTTCCCTCATTGAGCAGCTAGGGTGCGATACGGCCAAAGTCTGGGTGAATCGGGTGAGTTTTGTTAGGTCGCGGTTTTAAACCACCGCTCGGTCTATAACATCCTAACCGCGATCTATAACAATATTTTAACTGAGCTAAGATAAAATGATAAACCTCCCTCAATGTTCTTGTTTGATCACCTCCTGTGCCACACACCATTTTAAAATTAAAGTATATATTTTCCTGACAACCATCAAAGTTTTCCGTCCACTCAAAAATATTTCCATCTTTTTCACCCAACTCACCAGTATTTAAATTAATTCTCTTATTTGTTTCGTGAACTTTTTTACCAGTTGCCTTTTCAATAAGTCTTATTTGATATTTTTCACATTCATTATGTTTTCCATTTATATACCAAGGTTGATTACACCTCCACTCTTTAGTCTGGTTGATACTTGGTTCTATCATTTATATAATAGTAAAAAAGTCGGCGGTAGCCCGTTAAAATCCCTAACCCCCCTTTTTAACTTGTCACTTATATATTTTATCACTTATAACCAAAAGGGAGGCTATCAATTCCATTTTCTAAAATAAACCTCTTATCATCAAAAGCCCCCAATTCTTTCTTATTCACCTCTCCTGAATATAATTGATGTTTATAACTTCTTATTCCATTAATCTTTCTAAACTCTTCTTTCTTTGTTGTTAAACAGTTATTATAATCCTTAAAGTTTCTTGTTTCTTTAATAACATTTTTCTTTACACCTTTTAACTTCTTGTCAGTCTTTTCAACATTATTCACAATGTATTTATAAGCATAAGCCTTAGACCTCAATCCCACAAATTCACTCATAACATTTCCTCCTAATTCATCCTTGAACTTTCCAATCACCTTTTTATTTTTAGAAGAGAACAACTCACTCTCTGGACTGTAATTACTTGTATCATAGATATTAATGTCCTTTTTCATGTCTGAATAAACATCATCAGTATTAATTTTCAAAATAAAACTATCTGTATCCATATAAAGTAGATTAACATCATTTTGATATTTCTTCCTCAAGTTATTGTAAAAGTAATCATACATTCATGACTTTGATAAATCAAGAATTGATGTTCCAATATAAATAGGTTTGTCCATTTCAATACTCTCTTTAACCAAATGGATCGCACAAAAGTTCTCAGTAAAGACCTCAGCTCTTATAAAACTCGGTCTATTAATTAATTTTGATGCTTGTTCCCAAGATGTTGATAGTCTGATATTTTGTCTTTTCCTCACATTCTCCATGGTCTTACCAAAGACCGCATTATTCATCAATTTATAAAAGTCTTTCTCAAAATCTGTTTTTGACTCTGTTCTTCTTTGTGTATTAAAATCAATGTACCCCTTTAACCAATGACTTTGATTGAACTTTAGAACAATATGGATCTTCTCTACTCTTAGACCTTTTGATAAATATTGTCGCAAATTTCTTTGGTGTAGAACATAATTTTTCTTGTTATATAATGTAGTAAGTAATTTTTCTGTTGATTCACCTTTTACATCAAACGATTGTTGATAATCACTCAACCATTCTTTCTTTGGACTTTCTTTCTCACAAGCAAATGGAAGATCTTTATGTTTGATATGAAGTTCTTCAGGATATTTTAAATCGACCTCAAAATAATAACCAACCTTTGAATCATCCAATTCTTTTTGTGTAGAGATACATACATCTTGTAAAACCTTTTCGTAGTCTTTTTCCTTTACCCATCTAAGTTTTCCATAAGGAAGAGCCTGAGACATTGCCCAGCCATACAGGTTGTTCACGTCATAGTACATCAAGTAAGAACTCTTTTTTGTTGAATCATAATTTGGAAGATATTTGTTATTTGCTTTTGCGTATCTACTCGAGCAGACTTGTGAAATTCCACCTCTTTTTGCCTTTTCAATCATCAAAAGCATATCAACATCGGTTATCAATCCAAAACTTGTTTTGTCATTTTCAACATCGCACTCCAAGCCAATCCAGGTGCTGTGTAGTAGTGAGCAGGATCCAATCCATATCCAGTGCGACAAACAGATCTAAAGGCTTCAAATACATCGGCCAATAAAAGCACATCAGTTTTGAGATACAAATCGTGATACTCGCCAAGATTCTTGATGTTATATTTTTCCCAAACATTTTGTGCGTGTACATAATCTTTATCAGATATATGACTGTTGTTTAATTTGTTATGGAAATTTTCTTTTAAAGGAAGTTGTGTTTCATTGAATCTCTCAAATGAGTCCATATAGTCATAGGGGTAAATTCCCTTTTGTGTTAGTAAATCTATATCTGGAAAATACTCTGAAAGACATGGAAACTCTTTTAGATTTTGAACCAAGTTAGCCAATGGACTTGCCATGAATTTAAATGTATCAAGAAATCTGATATGAGTAATAGGAGATGTGTGAATTGTTTTTGTGAATGAAATGTATTTCTGATCCGTGTTAGGAATTGCTGAAATGTGTCCAGATGTCTTTGAAAGTTCATTAATAAATAGATGCGTATCATAATGAGCGTTGTTATGAAGAAAGACAGGAATGAAAGAGGGGAGTTTATAATTAATATTACAACTTTGATGAGCCGGACTTCTATATTTACCAGTGAGATGACAATGATCTCTAACCTTTAGACCGTCGCCAATTGTTTTCTCACAAATATGACAGACATTGTTTTTTCTAAATTCCCTTTTCTCTTCACTCGTCAAGGACATTGGTTTATTGGTTTCTCTCATTATCATGGTTAATTGAACACAGTCTTTTTCTAGTCGTTTCACAAACTCCTCTGGGGCATTTGAGCCTCTATACTCCTCTAACTTGTATATTCATCACAAACGGATGATTTGATATCTATCTATAATGCCAGTAATCTCTGTGTGTCTGTCTGTGACCGCTGTTTCTCGACAACCACGGGTCCGATATACTTGAAACTTGCCAGGTATATTGCTGGGGACCCGAGGATGTGCCTTTTCAAGGTTTCATATTAATCGGACAAGTAGTTACCGAGCTATGTCCAAAAAACGATTCAACCAATCAGAGAGCAGCGAGTTATCACGTGTGCCGAACGTGGCGAACAGACTCTGCCTCGGACGGCACATTTGAGAGCGTATTCATTTATTTCACGTTGGCAAACTATGTTGCCGCTATGTTGGCGTTAAACTATGTTTTAAAACTAATTAAAACTAATTTGCGATTCTTTCGCTTTCCTGCGCGTTTGTGCACGCTATGGCGATTTCTTTACCAAACTCCGCAAGCCGTTCGCTTTGGACCAAACCATTTCATGTAAATAGAGGGGGGGGATTGTCACCGTACTCGCAAGCCGTTCGCTTTGGACCAAACCATTTCATGTAAATAGAGGGGGGGGGTTGTCACCGTACTCGCAAGCCGTTCGCTTTGGACCAAACCATTTCATGTAAATAGAGGGGGGGGATTGTCACCGTACTCGCAAGCCGTTCGCTTTGGCTTTGCGAATGGACCAAACCATTTCATGTAAATAGAGGGGGGGGATATAATTTTAGATATATATATAGTACGGTCACGCGGGCCGCACCAAGGAACGGGCACCCACGTACGGGCACGTCCTAGTAATAACAAAAACCTCAAGGAGTATGTTTTTGATATTTATTTGTGTATGATTCTTTTGGATCTGGAGAAGCAGTATCTATTTTTTCAAGAATACTTTCGAAATCAGCATATATTACAAACGGATTTTTGATCGTTTTCTTTTCATCTTTGAATGTGATCTTTGAGCCTTCTTTAGGCATATTGATTACCGTTGATTTATGATCACCACAATAATTTGAATGTTTATCTAATCTTTCTTGTGAATTGAAGAAGTTAAGACAACGCAAACAAATATATATTTTATTTGTTCTTTTACATACTTGTGGTTTTATTAATTTAGCAATATCTTTGATGTATGTATAATGTGAATTTTCCTCTGAATTAAAATATAGAAGATTAATATGAGTTTGTTTACAATTGTCAGAAAGCTTTAAAACCTGAATGTTGTTTGTTTCTGTTCGACCATAAACATTAACTGATAAATTATTTATCTTTTCAAATTTAGGAATATCATTTAAAGCCATAGGAAACTTTAGATCTTTCGTATTTAATGTATTCTCATATTTTTTATAATGAGACACTGAAGGAGCCGTGCTCCCACGTCGATCGGAAGAATGGACGCGACAAAAAGCTGGAATTCGTCCGAGTTGCTTTATTCAAACAAAACAGCTCAGGTACTCTCCAAAGCCCGTTTATCGGGCAGCAATATATATACACACATTATCCCAGAGCGTTTGCCCGGGAACGGCGAGAGGGGGCAAGCCCGGGCATCCCGGCCGAGGCCTGGCAAGTTGAGCGCGGGCCTGCCCGGGCGTCCTGGACGAGCCCGGCATGGTGATCGCTCCGCATCCTTGGTAGGTGCAAGGCGATTGTGAAAACCCAGCGGTAGCCGCTACACACGTCCCCCCAGAATCGACTTGCACCGGCAGGGTCAATGTGAGGGGGGTCCTGATGACCCGGCCGAAGCGACCCCTGGCGGGTCGTGGGGGGGGGGGGGTCCAGTGTGGTGGTGGGCGGTCGAGTGGGGGGCACCGTGGACGGGGGGCGGCCTCACCGTGGCGGAAGGGCCAACCGTGGCGGTTGGTCGATGTCCACGTGCGCCGGCTTGAGGCGGTCCACCGCAATCCGGTCCGACCTGCCGCCGATGTCGATGATGAACGACTTGTCGTCCCGTCGCAGGACCCGGAAGGGCCCGTCGTACGGCGGCCGGAGTGGCCCCCGATGTGCGTCATGACGCACAAAAACATACTCCGCTGTGCGAAGTGCTGGGGGGACGTAGGACTGGGGGTCACCGTGGTGGGATGTTGGCATGGGGGCAAACCGTCGGGCGGCCTCCTGGAGGTCCGAGCGCTGGCGAGCTGCGGACCAGGGACTGGTAGCGTCGGGCACGAACTCGCCCGGGACGCGTAGCGCCTGGCCGTAGACAAGCTCGGCGGTGGAAGCCCGGAGGTCCTCCTTGGGGGCCGTGCGGAGGCCCAAAAGGACCCACGGCAGCCGGTCGGCCCAACCGCCGTCCTGAAGGCCGCCCATGAGCGCGGCCTTCATGAAGCGGTGGAATCGCTCGCACAACCCGTTGGCTTGGGGGTGGTAGGCCGTAGTACGGTGGAGCTTGACCCCCAGGTTGCGTGCGACCACGCCCCACAGCTCGGAGGTGAACTGTGGTCCGCGGTCTGACGAGATGTCCGCCGGTGCGCCGAAGCGGGCGACCCAGGTGGCGATGAAAGCCTGCGCCACGTCGGCGGTGGTGGTGGAGACGGGGGGAACGGCCTCCGGCCACCTCTTGGTCCTGTCCACCATGGTGAGCAGGTGTGTGAACCCCCGTGACGGGGGGAGGGGGCCCACCAGATCCACAGTGACGTGGTCGAAACGTCGTTCGGGCACGGTGAAAGGTGCCAGCGGGGCCTGGGTGTGTCGGTGGACCTTGGCCTGTTGGCAGACTGTGCAAGTGCTGGTCCAATCGCGGACGTCCCGTCGAAGGCCATGCCAGACGAATCGCGCCGACACCAGCTTCTGGGAAGCTTTCCGGCCCGGGTGGGAAAGGCCGTGGAGGGAGGCGAAGATGCGACGTTGCCAGGTAACGGGCACGATGGGGCGAGGCTGGCCTTGGGAGACGTCGCAGAGCAGGACAGTGTCCGCGAAGGGGATGTCGGCCAGGCGGAGGCCCGTGTCCGCCCCCCGGAGGGCTTGCACCGTGGTGTCGGTGGTTTGGTCCGCCGCCATAAGCGCGAAGTCCACGCCGAGGTGGACCGCGTTCGCGCTGGCCCGAGAAAGACAGTCGGCCACGGCGTTGTTTTTGCCGGGGACGTGACGGATGTCTGTGGTAAACTCCGACACGGCGGAGAGGTGGTGCTGTTGGCGGGCCGACCACGGCTCCGTGACCTTGGCCATTGCGTAAACCAACGGCTTGTGGTCAACGAACGCCGTGAAGGGTCGGCCCTCCAGGAGGTGGCGGAAATGGCGAACGGCCAGGTGTAGACCGAGGAGCTCACGGTCAAACGTACTGTATTTGAGCTCATTCGGCCGGAGCTGCCGGCTGAAAAAAGCGAGTGGCTGCCAAACCCCGTTCACCCATTGCTCATGTACGGCACCCACCGCGTAGTTGGAGGCATCCGTGGTGAGGGCGATGGGAGCGTTGAGCACCGGGTGAGCGAGCAGTGTTGCGTCGGCGAGGGCCCGCTTTGAGCTTTGGAAGGCCGCGTCCATTGCTGCGGACCAGACGATGTCGTGCTTGGACAGCTTGCCCCGGAGGGCTTCGTAGAGGGGCCGCATGAGTTGAGCAGCACGGGGTACGAAGCGGTGATAGAAATTCACCATTCCCAGGAATTCCTGCAGGGTCTTTATGGAGCGGGGATGCGGAAACGTGGTGATGGCCTCGACCTTGGTTGGCAGCGGCACGGCCCCGTTCTTGGTGATGTGGTGGCCCAAAAAATCAACGGCCGTCGTGCCGAAGTGGCATTTGGCCAGGTTGACGATGAGGCCGTGCTCGCTGAGGCGCCTGAACAGTGTTCGGAGGTGGAGGAGGTGCTCGGCCTGGGACGTGCTGGCGACGAGGATGTCGTCCAGGTAAACGAAGAGGAATGGCAGGTCACGCAGCATGCCGTCCATCAAGCGCTGGAACGCCTGAGCCGCGTTCTTGAAAACAAACGGCATCCCTAGGAATTCGAATAAGCCGAATGGCGTGATGACTGCCATTTTAGGGACGTCGGCCGCCCTGACAGGTACATGGTGATATCCCCGTATGAGGTCGATTTTTGAAAAAATGACCCGTCCCGCCAGACGGGCGGAGAAGTCTTGGATGTGCGGGATCGGATACCTGTCGGGGGTGGTAGCATCGTTAAGATGGCGGTCGTCGCCACATGGGCGCCAGCCACCCCCTGGCTTTGGGACGATGTGTAGTGGCGAAGCCCACGCGCTGTCGGAGCGCCGCACGATGCCGAGGTGTTCTAAAGCGTCGAACTCAGCTTTGGCCACGGCGAGCTTGGCTGGGTCGAGGCAGCGGGCTCTGGTGTAGACCGGCGGGCCCGTGGTTGGTATGTGGTGCTCGATCCCATGTCGTACTGCGACGGCCGGAAACGTCGGCCGCGTGAGGGCCGGGAACTCCGTGAGCAGGCGAGCAAACTCGTTCGCCGCCGGGAGGGCCCATGCCAGCTCGGTCGGAGCGGAGCTGCTCAATGTGCATACCAGGGAGCTGAAGGTTTCGGCGTTGATTAGGCAACGCCGTTGGACGTCCACCAGCAGTCCGTGTGCGCAGAGGAAGTCGGCGCCTAGCAGAGCCATGGGCACGTTTGTGGTTACAAATGTCCAAGTAAAGCGTTGGCCGCCGAAGCAGAGGGTGACATTGCGCGGGCCAAAGGTGCGGATGGCCGATCCATTGGCCGCAACCAAGGAGGGGCCGCAAACCGCGGACTGCCTGTCCTGGTCAGAGGCGGGTATGACTCTCATTTGGGCGCCGGTGTCGCACAGGAAGCGCCGTCCGGACGCTTTGTCCGTGATGAACAGTAATTTGCCCGTGTGGCCGGCGCTCATGGCTGGTAATGAACGCCGGCCCGGCCATTTCCCGGCCTGCCGAAGGTACACGGGGGTCGGCATGTCCGGGCCTTCTGTCCGAACCTGGCATGATAGTGACACCACGCTTGATCAGGTGGAGGCCCCGGTCGTCGTGCTGGAGGTGGTCGGCTCGGTGTAGCGGTCGCCGATTGCGTCGGCAGTTCGGTCGTCGACCGTGCCGGGTGCTCGGGCGCCATGGGTGTTGCGTCGGACGGCGGTGGGCCCCAGGTCGCTGCTGCAATGCGTTGGCCTGCCGCGGAGATCTTGTCGGCTTCCCTGGCGAGGGCACGGGGATCCGTGATCGTCGTGCTTGCCAGGGCGAGGCGTACCGGGCTAGGCAGCTGACGGAGGAACAGCTCCCGGAACAGGAATGCCGGAGAGTGCTCGCCGAGCAGCGAAAGCATGTAGTCCATTCGCTCGGACGGGCGCGTGTCCCCGAGCTCGGGCAGGTCGAGCAGGCGCCGTGCGCGTTCCGCCGATGGGAGGGCGAAAGCGTCGAGGAGGAGCTTTTAAATCGCGCCATATTTGTCAGCGGCTGGCGGGCTCTCGAGGAGGCTCAGGGCGCGGGCCATGGTGGCTGAACCGAGCGCTGCTACCACATGGTGGAAGCGGGTGTCGTCGGCCGTGATGCCTCACAGGGTGAACAGGGAGTCCGCCTGTGCGAACCAAACCGCCGCGTGAGCCTCCCAGAAGGTAGGCAGTTTGAGGGCAACTGCCGTGTCCATGTCGGTAGGTCACCAATGAAGGAGCCGTGCTCCCACGTCGATCGGAAGAATGGACGCGACAAAAAGCTGGAATTCGCCCGAGTTGCTTTATTCAAACAAAACAGCTCAGGTACTCTCCAAAGCCCGTTTATCGGGCAGCAATATATATACACACATTATCCCGGAGCGTTTGCCCGGGAACGGCGAGAGGGGGCAAGCCCGGGCATCCCGGACGCGGCCTGGCAAGTCGAGAGCGGGCGTGGCCGCGCGTGCCCGGGCATGCCCTGGCGTCCCGGCCGAGGCCTGGCAAGTTGAGCGCGGGCCTGCCCGGGCGTCCTGGACGAGCCCGGCATGGTGATCGCTCCGCGTCCTTGGTAGGTGCAAGGCGATTGTGAAAACCCAGCGGTAGCCGCTACAATACTCTTTCATCATGAAAATGTGGAGGATGTAAGTGTGCTAAAATAGACCAGAGAAAACATTTATTTTCTTTATTTTTGATATTGATAACTGCTTTTCTATTTTTGATAACACAAGGTAAATCAATGTAAGAAGAAGCTTTTAGAGGATCTGATTTAAGAATATGAATGGCTATGAAAATAATTTTTCCTATATTGAATCCACTTCCTACGATTGAATTATCCACATCTTGCTCTTGTTTAATAAGTTCATCATAGACTCCTGATGTTTTAAAATCTTGATATGAAGATATAAAGTGTGGCTCAGTTCTCATGTATGGTGTATCTATAACTCCTTCGTCCTTTGTCTTTTCTAATTTTACTCCCATATAAAATTTACGTGGTTTCATTTCTTTTAGTGTTTTTTCAATCAACGTTTGAACAGCAGGTTTGACTCTTTCTACAGCATCAACTGTAGACTTTGGTTCAGGAGGTTTGAAGTTGAAGACTCTTATTTTAATATGTCCTTTGAATGCTCCATCACTGTTTTTAGTTGTAATAAAATTTGATAAATGTTGATTTGTTTTAAGATGTATTTCGAAGCCTTTCTTGGGGATATTTTTTATTACAGACAGAACAGTGTTTTGTTTCCTTCTGAATAGGAGATAGTAGGTGAAGTAGATTTAATGTGTGTTTGTTAGTTTTAAGGTGTCTTTTGTATTGTTTATATTCTTGTTCACAAACGTCGCAATACGTTGCTTTGATCATATTTATATAGCAAAATTATACTTAAAGTAAAACACCTTTTTAGAGGCTTTTAAAAAAGATGAAACTGTGCTTAAAGTAAAACACTTATAGAAGAAACTGTGCTTCGAAGAAAGTGCCTTTTTACAGGCTTTTTATATATGAAACTATACTTGAAGTAAAACACCTTTTTATAGGTATACTAAAAGTAAAGTGCTTTAATCACAAAACTCAACACTAAAATCATCATCATCAATACCATCACAAAATTCAACAATAAAATCATCATCATTAAAGCTACCATTGTAGCGGTTACCGCTGGATGTACATAATCGCCTTGCACCGGCCAGAACACGGCCAGACGCGCCTCTCCCGGGCATGCCCGGACTCACTGTTCCCGGGCACGCCCGAACCTCCCGGGCACGCCCGGTCTCGTCTTTCCCGGGCATGCCCGCTCTCGCCTTTCCAGGGCTCGCCCAGAGCGTCCGGGCATGCCCGCTATCGCCTTTCCAGGGCTCGCCCAGAGCGTCCGGGCATGCCCGCTATCGCCTTTCCAGTGCTCGCCCAGAGCGCCCGGGCACGCCCAGCCTCGACTTGCCAGGCCGCAGCCAAACACGCCCGGGCAGGTCCAGACTCGCCTTTCCAAGGCTCGCCCTTGATACCCGGGCATGCCCGGTATAGCTTTTGCCGGGCAAACTTCCCGACATAAATGTGTATATATATTGTTGCCCGAAAAACGGGCTTGTCAGAATACCTGAGCTGTTTTGTTTCAATAAAGCAACTCGGACGAATTCCGTCTTTGGTCGCGTCAATTCTTTCGACTTGCGTTGGAGCGCAGTTCCTTCATTGGTGACCTACCGACATGGATACGGCAGTGACGCTTAAACTGCCTACCTTCTGGGAGACTCACGCGGCTGTTTGGTTCGCCCAGGCGGACTCCCAGTTCGCCCTGCGAGGCATCACCGCGGACGACACCCGCTTCCACCATGTTGTGGCGGCGCTCGGTTCCACCACCGCGGCCCGTGCCTTGAGCCTCCTCCAGCACCCGCCGGCTGCTGACAAATACGACGCGCTGAAGACGCTCCTCCTCGGCGCTTTCGCCCTCTCACCGGCAGCAAGCGCACGGCGCCTGCTTGACCTGCCCGAGCTCGGCGACACGCACCCGTCCGAGCGCATGGACTATATGCTCTCGTTGCTCGGCGAGCACTCTCCGGCATTCCTGTTCCGGGAGCTGTTCCTCCGTCAGCTGCCTAACCCGGTATGCCTCGCCCTGGCTGGCACGTTGATCACGGATTCCCGCGCCCTCGCCAGGGAAGCCGATAAGATCTCCACGGCGGGCCAGCACATCGGCGCGGTTACCTGGAGCCCGCCGCCGTCCGAGGCGACGCCCACGACGCCCGAGCGCCCTGCGCGGTTGGAGGCCGAACTGCCGGTGCAACTGGCGGCCGCCACGCCGCACCGCCCGCTTCCGACACGACGGCCGGGGCCTCCACCTGACCGGGCGTGGTGTTATTACCACGCCAGGTTCGGACACAAGGCTCGGACGTGCCGGCCCCCGTGCACTTTCGGCAGGTCGGGAAACGGCCGGGCCGGCGTTCATTCCCAGCCATGAGCGCCGGCCACTCGGGCAACTTGCTGTTTATTCGGGACAAAGCGTCTGGACGACGTTTCCTGTGTGACACCGGCGCCCAACTGAGCGTCATACCTGCCTCCGAGCAGGACAGGCTGGACGCAGTTTGCGGCCCCTCTTTGGTCGCTGCTAATGGCTCGGCCATACGCACTTTCGGCCCACGCGTCGTCACCCTCTGCTTCGGCAGCCAGCGCTTTCAATGGACTTTTGTTACCGCCAGCGTCCCCGTGGCTTTGCTGGGCGCCGACTTCCTCTGCGCGCACGGGCTGCTGGTCGATGTCAAACGACGTCGCCTTGTCCACGCCGAGACCTTCAGCTCCCTGGCGTGCACAATGAGCAGCTCCGCGCCGACCGAACTGGCGTGCGCCCTCCCGGCAACGAACGAGTTCGCTCGCCTGCTCGTGGAATTCCCGGCCCTCACGCGGCCGACGTTTTCGGCCGTCGCGGTGCGGCACGGGATCGAGCACCACATACCCACTACAGGCCCGCCGGTCTACGCCAGGGCCCGCCGCCTCGACCCAGCCAAGCTCGCCGTGGCAAAGGCCGAATTCGACGCGTTGGAGCACCTCGGCATCGTGCGGCGCTCCGATAGCGTGTGGGCCTCGCCACTGCACATCGTGCCAAAGCCGGGGGGTGGATGGCGCCCGTGTGGCGACTACCACCGTCTCAATGACGCTACCACCCCCGACAGGTACCCGATCCCGCATATTCAGGACTTTTCCGCCCGTTTGGCGGGACGGGTCATCTTTTCGAAAATTGACCTGATACGGGGCTACCACCAGGTACCTGTCCGGGTGGCCGACGTCCCGAAGACGGCCGTCATCACGCCGTTCGGCCTGTTCGAATTTTTGCGGATGCCGTTTGGCCTCAAGAACGCGGCCCAGGCGTTCCAGCGCTTGATGGACGGCGTGCTGCGCGACCTGCCGTTTCTTTTCGTCTATCTGGACGACATCCTCGTCGCCAGCACGTCCCGCGCCGAGCACCTCCTCCACCTCCGAACACTGTTCGGTCGCCTCAGCGAGCACGGCTTAATTGTCAACCCGGTCAAATGCCACTTCGGCGCGACGACCGTTGACTTTTTGGGCCACCGCATCACCAAGACCGGGGCCGTGCCGCTGCCGACCAAGGTCGAGGCCATCACCACGTTCCCGCGTCCCCGTTCCATCAAGGCCCTCCAAGAGTTCCTCGGCATGGTGAATTTTTATCACCGATTCGTGCCCCGCGCTGCTCAGCTCATGCGGCCCCTTTACGAGGCCCTCCGGGGCAAGCCGGCCAAGCATGACATTGTTTGGTCCGCGGCCATGGACGCGGCCTTCGCCATTGCCAAACGGGCCCTCGCCGATGCAACGCTGCTGGCTCACCCGGTGCTCAACGCGCCCATCGCCCTCGCTACGGACGCCTCCAACTACGCGGTGGGCGCCGTCCATGAGCAATGGGTGGACGGGGTTTGGCAGCCACTCGCTTTTTTCAGCCGGTAACTCCGGCCGAACGAGTTAAACTACAGCACGTTCGACCGCGAGCTGCTCGGGCTATTCCTGGCCGTTCGCCATTTCCGACACCTCCTGGAGGGCCGCCCGTTCACGGCTTTCGTCGACCACAAGCCGTTGGTCTACGCAATGGCTAAGGTCACGGAGCCGTGGTCGGCCCGCCAGCAGCGCCACCTCTCTGCCGTGTCGGAGTTCACCACGGACATCCAGCACGTCGCCGGCAAAGACAACGCCGTGGCCGACTGCCTTTCGCGGGCCAGCGCGAACGCGGTCCACCTCGGCATGGACTTCATGCTCATGGTGGCCGACCAGACCACCGACGCCTCGGTGCAGGCACTCCGCGTGGCGGACACGGGCCTCCGCCTGGCCGACATCCCCTTCGCGGGCACCGTCCTGCTCTGCGACGTCTCCCAGGGCCAGCCTCGCCCCATCGTGCCCGTTTCCTGGCAGCGCCGCATCTTCGCCTCCATCCACGGCCTTTCTCACCCGGGCCGGAAAGCTTCTCAGAAGCTGGTGTCGGCGCGTTTCGTCTGGCACGGCCTTCGACGAAACATCCGCGACTGGGCCAACGCCTGCACGGCCTGCCAGCGAGCCAAGGTCCACCGCCACACCCAGGCCCCGCTGGCACCTTTCGCCATGCCTGAACGGCGTTTCGACCACGTCCACGTGGACCTGGTGGGTCCCCTGCCCCCCTCGCGGGGGTTCACCCACCTGCTCACCATGGTGGACACGACCACCAGGTGGCCGGAGGCCGTGCCCCTCACCTCCACCACCACCGCCGACGTGGCGCAGGCGTTCATCGCCACCTGGGTCGCGCGCTTCGGCGCACCAGCGGACATCTCATCCGACCGCGGCCCACAGTTCACGTCTGAGCTTTGGGGCGCGGTCACCCGTTCGTTGGGGGTCACGCTGCACCGCACCACGGCCTACCACCCCCAAGCCAATGGGTTGTGCGAGCGGTTTCACCGCTCCATGAAGGCCGCACTCATGGCCGGCCTTCAGGACGACGGTTGGGCTGACCGGCTGCCGTGGGTCCTTTTGGGCCTTCGCACGGCCCCCAAGGAAGACCTCCAGGCGTCCGCCGCCGAGCTCGTCTACGGCCAGCCACTCCGCGTCCCGGGCAAATTCGTGCCTGACGCTACCAGTCCCTGGTCCGCCGCTCGCCAGCGCTCGGACCTCCAGGAGGCCGCCCGACGATTTGCCCCCGTGCCGACGTCCCGCCACGGTGGCCCCCAGTCCTACGTCCCCCCGGCGCTTCGCACAGCGGAGTACATCTTTGTGCGTCATGACGCGCACCGGGGGCCACTCTGGCCGCCGTACGACGGGCCCTTCCGGGTCCTGCGACGGGGCGACAAGTCTTTCATCGTCGACTTCGGCGGCCGGCCGGACCGGATTTCTGTGGACCGCCTCAAACCGGCGCACATGGACGTCGACCGACCACCACGGTTGGCCCTTCCTCCGCGGCGAGGCCGCCCCCCGTCCACAGTTCCCCCCGCTCGACCACCCACCACCACGTCAGACCCCTCCCCACGACCCTCCAGGGGTCGCTTCGGCCGGGTCATCCGGACCCCCCTTAAATTGACCCTGCCGGTGCAGGTCGATTCTGGAGGGGCGTGTGTAGCGGTTACCGCTGGATGTACATAATCGCCTTGCACCGGCCAGAACACGGCCAGACGCGCCTCTCCCGGGCATGCCCGGACTCACTGTTCCCGGGCACGCCCGAACCTCCCGGGCACGCCCGGTCTCGTCTTTCCCGGGCATGCCCGCTCTCGCCTTTCCAGGGCTCACCCAGAGCGTCCGGGCATGCCCGCTATCGCCTTTCCAGGGCTCGCCCAGAGCGTCCGGGCATGCCCGCTATCGCCTTTCCAGGGCACGCCCAGAGCGTCCGGGCATGCCCGCTATCGCCTTTCCAGGGCTCGCCCAGAGCATCCGGGCATGCCCGCTATCGCCTTTCCAGTGCTCGCCCAGAGCGCCCGGGCACGCCCAGCCTCGACTTGCCAGGCCGCAGCCAAACACGCCCGGGCAGGTCCAGACTCGCCTTTCCAAGGCTCGCCCTTGATACCCGGGCATGCCCGGTATAGCTTTTGCCGGGCAAACTTCCCGACATAAATGTGTATATATATTGTTGCCCGAAAAACGGGCTTGTCAGAATACCTGAGCTGTTTTGTTTCAATAAAGCAACTCGGACGAATTCCGTCTTTGGTCGCGTCAATTCTTTCGACTCGCGTTGGAGCGCAGTTCCTTCACCATCACAAAATTCAACAATAAGATCATCATCAATAAAGCTACTCTCATATGAGCACACAGTATCACTATCACCAATGAATCACTATCACCCAATGAAATAGTAAAATCTTCCGAGTCCATTGAAATACTATCACTCAATGAATCACTATCACCCAATGAAATAGTAAAATCTTCCGAGTCCATTGAAATACTATCGCTCAATGAATCACGATCACACAATGAAATAGTAAAATCTTCACTATCGGATTGACTCATATTTAATTAGCAGAAAAAACCTTTCCATCTATATCAATATACTCTCTTTCATTAACGGATTCAATCTCTACATTTTTAATATCAAAAGTTATCTTTAAATAATCTCTAACTATCATAGAACGAAATGACATTTCACCAGAAATATTAACATCATTCATTTTACTTAGATCTACACCCTTTGGATTATTAAAGAAAATACAAATTTCTCCACGAGTATTGTTGATGGTCTTATCATTCTTTTTCAAAGTATCACGATCGATCACTTTTTCAAGCTTTGAATAAATTGGCAGGAGTAGAGGAGAAACTTTTGTTAGATTTACTTTAATGGATGTCTTTCCAGGTATGGTCTGAGCTCTTCCTCTAAATGAAATAGAGGGGCTCATGTTATTTTCCATAACTGGTTCTACCCAAAAATTTCCATATTTATCTTTGTTCAATTTAACATCTTTGACATATTTTTCTATATCTTCCGCCGAAGTAGAGATTGATTGAAATTTGTCTTTTGTGCTTTGAAACATTGTATTTATTAACTAATAAACTTGCGTTTAGTTTAAGTAAAGTTTTACGATATAAATATGATCAGTTCTGAAGGATATTTAGAATTTCCAGACTCTCCATATAATAAATTAGAGAATTGTCTGGCTTGTGATAGAATAGGGCTTAATAATGAGGGTTCATATAAACAATGTATTTTCTGTGATTTAATCTATCTATAATGCCAGTAATCTCTGTGTGTCTGTCTGTGACCGCTGTTTCTCGACAACCACGGGTCCGATATACTTGAAACTTGCCAGGTATATTGCTGGGGACCCGAGGATGTGCCTTTTCAAGGTTTCATATTAATCGGAGAAGTAGTTACCGAGCTATGTCCAAAAAACGATTCAACCAATCAGAGAGCAGCGAGTTATCACGTGTGCCGAACGTGGCGAACAGACTCTGCCTCAGACGGCACATTTGAGAGCGTATTCATTTATTTCACGTTGGCAAACTATGTTGCCGCTATGTTGGCGTTAAACTATGTTTTAAAACTAATTAAAACTAATTTGCGATTCTTTCGCTTTCCTGCGCGTTTGTGCACGCTATGGCGATTTCTTTACCAAACTCCGCAAGCCGTTCGCTTTGGACCAAACCATTTCATGTAAATAGAGGGGGGGGATTGTCACCGTACTCGCAAGCCGTTCGCTTTGGACCAAACCATTTCATGTAAATAGAGGGGGGGGATTGTCACCGTACTCGCAAGCCGTTCGCTTTGGACCAAACCATTTCATGTAAATAGAGGGGGGGGATTGTCACCGTACTCGCAAGCCGTTCGCTTTGGCTTTGCGAATGGACCAAACCATTTCATGTAAATAGAGGGGGGGGATATAATTTTAGATATATATATAGTACGGTCACGCGGGCCGCACCAAGGAACAGGCACCCACGTACGGGCACGTCCTAGTTTTAATTAATGATAATAAAAAATATAAAAATATATATAACTCTTTTAAATTAGAACCAAAAATGAATTACTTTACAAGATTAATAAGAGAGATGAATGTTAAGTATTGTGATGATAATACACCATTTATTTAAAGGGAAGAGACTATTTGTATTGAGGAAATGTATAAGGGTTTAATGATATTTATTATTCAAAATAATTTTAATGGAAATGTTAATACAAGATACTTTATAAATAAAATAATGAATTATTTTGAAATTAAACCTGAACTCAGGATAAAATATAGAGTTTCTAAAATAGCTCAAAAAAAGTTAGATGACTTGTTTTCCAAATATATAAATGAATGATTTTTTACCCGTTTGGGAAAATAAGATAAAATTTAATAACCATAAAAATATTCCAAATTCATTGAGATGCCTAATAGTCGGTTCAAGCGGATGTGGAAAAACCTGTTTGCTTTTAAAGATGCTCCTTGGCCCTAATTTTTTAGATTATGATAATTTAATAATTTTTACAAAGTCAAGTTTTCAACCTGAGTATCAACTACTCTCACAGGGTTTTAATGTGGGTCTTAAAAAGGAAGACATTATCGGTTTATTTAAACTTCAAAACAAACTAAATGATTATAATATTGAAGATATAATACAATTATTTTGTGATACACAGAAATCAAAAC
Organism: Myxine glutinosa; assembly: GCF_964187855.1. Classification (NCBI taxonomy): domain Eukaryota; kingdom Metazoa; phylum Chordata; class Myxini; order Myxiniformes; family Myxinidae; genus Myxine; species Myxine glutinosa. The sequence continues at coordinate 142,607,808 of NC_136261.1, read as the reverse complement.
CAAAACCAAAACCCATAACTTGTATTCTCAGTGATAATACGGATGATATACCTTCACCTCAAGATTTAGATAAATCAAAAAAGAACCTCGTTATCTTTGATGATTGTGTTAATGAGAGAAACCAAACAGTAATGGATAGCTACTATACAAGAGGGAGACATTCTTCTTGTCATTGTATTTATCTTAGTCAGTCATATTGTTATGAATTTGGTAGAGCAATATCTAGAGCTAGGTAGATCTGAATAGGTAGGTATTCGGCTGTCGTGACAGGGACTCTACATGTAATAAGTTCTTGATGTTTAGGCGGTTGTCGGGGTAAGATGTATGATTGTGGATCTACCTGGAGGTCCGAGTGTTAAATAGTGAGGGATTAAAGGTAACGCCCCTGTGAGTCTCACCTGGTAGTCAAACCTTTGTCCATTATGGCACTGCAAACCACATAAACATTAGTTAGGTCCTTAGCGCAACATTAAATAATTCCCTTTCCCTGACATTGACTTCGTAATAAATAGACAGGAAACCAGGCCAAAAACACCGCCACGGTTGGCCGCCGCCGTTCGCACCTCAAAGGCCTACCAACCTCGCGTGTACGTGTTACAAAACGACCGCGGGGGGGGTCGCAGACGGGAGATGTCAGGAGTCGCATGCCGCAGAGGGCGTGACCTGGGCGAGTTGGGAGGCTATGATTGGCTGAGGAGTGCGCCAATGTGACGTCATCGGCCACCAATATATGCGACGGTCGGACGCCATTTCAGGCAGTTGAGTTCGTGGCAGACGCAAGTTGAGTTCGTGGCAGACGCAAGTTGAGTTCGTGGCAGACGCAAGTTGAGTTCGTGGCAGACGCAAGTTGAGTTCGTGGCAGACGCAAGTTGAGTTCGTGGCAGTCCAGAGAGTACACAGGGAGTTCGTTGGAGCACACAGTCGACGCGGAGACACAGTTGGTGGAAAAAGCTCCCCGAAGACAGTTGGTGGAAAAGCTCCCCGAAGGCAGTTGGTGGAGAGTTCGTTAGAACACCAAGCACACAGAGCACGCGGCAGTTCGCAGCAGTTCGTTGCAAGTCGAGCCCTCCGTTGAACCATTGGTGCACGGGCCTTGTGGAGATCGTCCTCGTGTGAAGCTGCTGGCCACGCGTCGGACGCGTGGTGCTTGGAGCGGGGCCTCGTGGAGCTTGGAGCGAAGGACCTGGTGGTGTGCGATCGGGCCAAAAGGAGCGGTGTGGACGGCCGCCACCAAGACAACCAAAAGACAGATAAGCCGCATCCGCGTACATTTGAACGACGTGACGTGTTATTTTTGTATTCATAATCTCCCTCGTATCGTGTTTGCTGTCAGTCGTGTGGGGACGTCCCGATTTAGAGTTATTAGATTTACCGGCGCGGCTTTTTCACTGTATTACTATTCGATAATAAATCCTTATATTATTTTCTGTATATATATCTGAACGCAGTTTTCCTGGGTGTTTGATTTTTATAGGTAAGGTTGCGGAGCCTTCGCTGTGTCCCGCCATTCCGCGCGTTTGTGTTGAACTTGAGTCCGCCATTGAGTGTTCGCCTCGGGAGTTAAAGTCTCGCAAATCGGCCATCCGTAACTGTGGTGTTAATCACAGTTGCGTAACAAGTGGTGTCAGGAGTGTAGGATTTGAACCCGTCGGACAAATTTTTTTGTCCGCGGCGAGACATCGACACGGTCGGACAAATTTTTTTGTCCGCGGGGGCGACATCGACACGGTCGGGCGTACATTGCGCTCGACGTTCGAACGCAAAATTTTTATAGTTGAGGCGGAGAAATTTGATAATCAATTGGGCAAACGGAGCGCGATATCGCGTCTTCGTCAAATTTAAATTGTGTTTCAGGAATTATTAAAATAAATACGCGCGCGGGGAACGACCTTCCGAAAAGCGGATGTCGGAGGTCGACGAAATGGAAGTACGCAGCGAGGCCTCCGTCAGCGTCGGGAGTGAGCCGGAAATAGGGGAATTTGATGCAGAGGTGAGCCTTGGAACCTCCCTCGTCCCGAGCACCAACTTATGCCCCTCCCCTACCGGGGAGTCGGGAACAAATGGGACGGCCCCGAGAGACGACCAGGCTTTAATGAAATTTTTAAAGGAATTAATGGAAGGGATGGAAAACAACATAAAAAAAGAGATGGGAGGAATGGAAAGAAAAATGGAGTCCCAGGGGAAGGAATGTAGGGAAGGAATGAAGGGAATGAGTAATGATATGGGAGAAATGAAAAGCAAAATGGAGTCCCAGGGGAATGAATGGAGGGAAGGACTGAAGGACATGAGTGACCAAATTAATGGATTGAAAGGGGAAATGAATGCTCAGAACGAGCAATTGGAGAACAGAATTAATGCCCAAACAAAAAACATGGAGGGGCAAATGGATAGATTGAAGGAGGGTTTGAAAGAACAGATCGAAGGGATGGACAGCAAAATTGAGGGATTGGAGGGAAAAGTGAATGAACGAATGAATGAACAAATGAAAGAGAGGAATGAAAAATTGGAAGGAAAAATTGGGGAAATGGCACAACAGCTGGGGAAACGAATTGAGGGCATAGAAGGGAGTGTGCAAAACCAAATTACGGGCAGACTGGGGGAATTGGAGGATAAAGTAGAAACTAGAGGGGGGGAGATGGAAAAAGCCATAGGGGTGGCAAGTGAATCGATACGGACAGAATTAATGTCAAAAATAGAGGAGGGCGTGACCCAGGCTGTCCGGAGGGGGGAAAAGTTGGAGGGTCAGATTGGTGCCACAAATGCTCGAATTGATAAAGCAAATGGGGACCTGGAAGGCTATCGGGACCGTGTGGATGTCACAACACCCCAACCGGGGGATGAATTTGGAATTGTGCAGCACCAGGGCGGTGGTGCGGAGCAAGAGGGGGTAGAGTTTTTGGGGGTCCATGCGATAGAGCCGGACCGGGTATTTATTGGGGATATTGATCAAAGCCTGGCGGGGCCAGGAATGATTTGTAATGATGATGATGATGAGGATGATTTGATCCAGCGGCTGGAGACCTGTGACAGTCCCATGGAGGTAGAGCTTGTTCAGGCCCAAAGGAGCCTGGGTAATGATGTGAGTTGGTCCGAGGAGGTGGTTGGAATGACCGAGGGGACGCTCACTGTACACTGCTATTTGGAAACAGAGGCTCCAAAATTGGACAACCAGTTGGGGGAGTGTGTTGGCTCCGGGCTGGATTTGGATCTTGGAGGATCGGGAGATAGAGCTTCTGGAGATTTGGTCCCTGTAGGGAATTTGGATCAACTGCAGGGAGGGGCAGAACAACCGGTGGTAGAGGTTGTTCCCTGCAGCTGCGGTTTGGCAGTGGGAATGAAAATTTGTAAAATAAAATTACAATGGGAAATTGATTTGGAGCAGCCATGGTTGGGATTGGTCCCCGGGCTGCGGGATTTGGACATGGAGAGGTCATGGGTGATGGCCTCGGGCAAAAGTTGCCCCTTTCAAAATTTGGGTATGCCAGCCAGCTGGGGGGCTGTGATGGCGAGATTTGGACGTGGGGTCCAGCCTTGGGTGTCGAGGTACGACCTGGGTCCCACGGGGGGTCTGGTGGAGTGTGGCGTCCCTTGTCCGTCGGGGCGCCGTCCGGGCCGGTGGCTCGGGCCGGCAGGGTCACCGGACCCTGGTGGGGGTTAAGACCTCCAGAGGGGTCCGAGGTGGTTTCTCAAGCCTGGGATGGCAAATATTGAGGACCACTAGGGGGAGGTGTTGTGGGTCGCGCTTTGGTGGTGGCACTGCGGACGGCCAACTTGGGACTGATGTGGTGACCACCCGGGCATGCGGCCTGGCACCCTCCTCCAGGGACTCTGGGACAACCAGCATGTGGTGACCTGGCATGGTGGTTGGTCTATGGACGCGGGTCAAACCGAATGGACAGGGATGGAGATAGCCTGCCGGACAACCATTGGGGCATCTGTGGAACATGATGGTGTGAGTGACCTTCCACAGATGCTCCGTTATGATTTATGGACTCTCGGGTTGGGAAGAGAGCCATGGGGATGTGAATCGGGAGATGTGTAACGAGCCGAGCATATGGGCCATGCTCGGCTGGCATGTGTATGGCAAAGCATCCTTCTTTGGTGAGGTTAGTGAAATGTGACAAATGGTTGGCATGGGTAATCTGTGGGTTAGATGGAAATTTAAGGGTGGATTTTGAAATGCCATGGTGGACACTGTACAGTGACGCCATTATTGATCCAGGTGTGTAGACCAAAGTGTTGGAGGCTGTGATGAAATTAATAGGGTAGCAAGACACAGCTTTCATCTGGTTGCGGGGGCAACTGTGCTGATATTTGGGACGCGGGATCATGGGGATGCAGTTGTGTGGTCTTTGGGTCAACGTGGTGCTGTGCGTGTCCGAGGTGTGTGGACCATGTCTTCTGGGTGGGTCTCCTGGTGGAGCATGGCTGTTGACTGGACCTTGGTGTGGTCAAGTGTGGGTGAGCACTGGGGGGCTGCAGTTCTGTAGTCGGACTGGGGGATGATGGGGAGGTGCAGGGGACGTGGCTGTAGGGATGCCACGCACTGCGACCGTGCCCCCCAGGGCCGAGGTTGTGTGTGCGGTAGTGTGTGTTGTGGCAGCAAGTGCTCACCACATTGGCCAGCTGGGGCTGCTGCAGCTGTGTTCCTCGCAGGGGGGCCGAAGGATGGATGGTGGGTCGCACCCTTATGGACACTCATGGGCCATGTTGGCGTTTTGACTGCTCACCTTGTCCCGATGACCCTTGCACGGTAGAGGTGCAGAGCTGTCGTGGCCATAGGTAGTTGTGTAGCGATGATCACCGTTGGATGCGGATCCACATACCTGCCAGTGTAGTGGGGACAAAAGAGAAATTTGGAAGTATTTGGTAGGCCCAATGTGAAATTTTGGGAATTGTATGGGTGGATTGCACTTTGGACCTGACCAACCTGCAACTACCTGCACTTGAGGTGAGTGTTTTGAGGAGTACTGTCCCAGGCTTCAGGACTTGCTTTGGAAATTGGGGACATGTAAATTGGAGTTGGGAGGCGGGTGAGAGTGATGACATGGCCGGTGAGGGGATGGAATGGGAGCCACAGTGTCTTGTGGGTGACGTATGTTTTTGTATTGTGGTTAGGTGTTTTGATGTGGTCGTGAGAGTGGAACCTGGAGAGTGAGTGATGATTATTGGAGATAATGAGGGGTGATACTTGTGTTTTTGGAAATGTGCTTTTGGAAATGTGTGATGGTTTAAATGTGAACTGGGGGATTTCACATGTGGCAGGCCATGGCAAGCCTTGTAACACCTTTTACACCATCTATGGAATTGTACTGAATTGTGCTGAGTTGTGTGGAGAATTGAATGGCAGCGGGGGAGGAAGTGTGTTTTGGGGTCTTGTGGATGGGGAAGGTGTGTGTGTCCGCAGGTACAGAGCAAGCTCTGAGGAGCGATGCCTGCGGGCCCCCCTCTGCGGCAATTACCCCTGGCAGCCGGTGGTAACTGGAAATTGGAGCTCGTCGGTGGAGGGTCTGGTTGGGCGCCGCGGGGTGAGGAAGTCCCCCGGTGACCCGTGTTGCTGCGCGAAAGCAGGAGGCAAAGGAGCCTGGTGTGTGTGGAGACCCTCACCGGCGAGGTAACGGCGGAAAGGGGCTGTTGGGCTGTCACGGGCCAAGAGGTAAAAGGGGGGGGGGCAATGAACTTGTAAGTCGGTTGACTTGTTTTTGGGACTGCGGGCACCACAGCCTGATGCGCCCCCACCATCTTTTTGTGCGGTACCTCCCCGCTGCCTAGTTGAGGAATGCACACATACGCGAATGACATCAATGCCATGGTCCTGCAGGGGGGGTGTATTGAGAAGACCCTTATTGATTTTTGAAATGCCTTGATGACCTATGGAATGAGAATGAGTGGTTAAGGGGTCTGTGTAGCATGAATGTGGGCGAAATCCACTGAGCCGTGTCACTCACCTGTAACATCTGGACAGGGCCCGTGGAAATTTAGGGGGGGATGCATTGGGGATGGCCCCGCAGGTAAGGTTGTATCTTGTGGCATCCACCGGGGGACGCGGTCTGTAGACCGGGGTATGTACAAAGGTTAGAGTTTTGAGTTTGGAAAGATGGTTAAGTTTTGTGGTTAAGTTAGTGTTGTGTGTTGTTGTTTCCTCCCTCCACAGGAACAACGAAGAAAATGTACATATTTGCATGATGGTTAAGGGGTTCAGCATGTTAAGGAAGTGTAGGTAGGTAGTCCGACTCACTCACTCCGCTGTGTGAAGCGCTGGGGGGACGTAGGACTGGTGGTCACCGTGGTGGGACGTTGGCACGGGGGCAAACCTTCGGGCAGTCTCCTGGAGGTCCGAGCGCTGGCGAGCTGCGGACCAGGGACTGGTAGCGTCGGGCACGAATTCACCCGGGACGCGTAGCGGCTGGCCGTAGACCAGCTTGGTGGTGGATGCCTGGAGGTCCTCCTTGGGGGCCGTGCGGAGGCCCAAAAGGACCCACGGTAGCCGGTCGGTCCAGCCGCCGTCCTGAAGGCCGGCCATGAGCGCGGCCTTCATGGAACGGTGGAACCGCTCGCACAACCCGTTGGCTTGGGGGTGGTAGGCCGTGGTATGGTGGAGCCTGACCCCCAGGTTGCGGGCGACCGCGCCTCTCAGCTCGGAGGTGAACTGCGGCCCGCGGTCCGAAGAGATGTCCGCCGGAGCGCCGAAACGGGCGACCCAGGTGGCGATGAAAGCCTGCGCCACGTCGGCGGTGGTGGTGGAGATGAGGGGAACGGCCTCCGGCCACCTGGTGGTCCTGTCCACCATGGTAAGCAGGTGTGTGAAACCCCGTGATGGGGGGAGGGGGCCCACCAGGTCCACGTTGACGTGGTCGAAACGCCGTTCGGGCATGGTGAAAGGTGCCAGCGGGGCCTGGGTGTGTCGGTGGACCTTGGCCTGTTGGCAGGCCGTGCAGGTGCTGGTCCAATCGCGGACATCCCGTCGAAGGCCGTGCCAGACGAATCGCGCCGACACCAGCTTCTGGGAAGCTTTCCGGCCCGGGTGGGAAAGGCCGTGGAGGGAGGCGAAGATGCGGCGTTGCCAGGTAACGGGCAGGATGGGGCGAGGCTGGCCTTGGGAGACGTCGCAGAGCAGGACAGTGTCCGCGAAGGGGACGTCGGCCAGGTGGAGGCCCGTGTCCGCCGCCCGGAGGGCTTGCACCGTGGTGTCGGTGGTCTGGTCAGCCGCCATAAGCGCGAAGTCCACGCCGAGGTGGACCGTGTTCGCGCTGGCCCAAGAAAGACAGTCGGCCACGGTGTTGTCTTTGCCGGCGACGTGCCGGATGTCCGTGGTAAACTCCGACACAGCGGAGAGGTGGCGCTGCTGGCGGGCCGACCACGGCTCCGTGACTTTGGCCATTGCGTAAACCAACGGCTTGTGGTCGACGAAAGCCGTGAAGGGTCGGCCCTCCAGGAGGTGGCGGAAATGGCGAACGGCCAGGTGTTGACCGAGGAGCTCGCTGTCAAACGTGCTATATTTGAGCTCGTTCGGCCGGAGTTGCCGGCTGAAAAAAGCGAGTGGCTGCCAAACCCCGTTCACCCATTGCTCATGTACGGCGCCCACCGCGTAGTCGGAGGCATCCGTGGTGAGGGTGATGGGAGCATTGAGCACCGGGTGAGCGAGCAGTGTTGCGTCGGCGAGGGCCCGCTTTGAGCTTGTAAATGCCGCGTCCATGGCTGCGGACCAGACGACGTCGTGTTTGGCCGGCTTGCCCCGGAGGGCTTCGTAGAGGGGCCGCATGAGCTGAGCAGCGCGGGGCACAAAGCGGTGATAGAAATTCACCATTCTGAGGAACTCCTGCAGGGCCTTGATGGAGCGGGGACGCGGAAACGCGGTGATAGCCTCGACCTTGGTAGGCAGCGGCACGGCCCCGTTCTTGGTGATGTGGTGGCCCAGAAAATCAACTGCCGTCGTGCCGAAGTGGCATTTGCCCGGGTTGACGATTAGGCCGTGCTCGCTGAGGTGCCCGAACAGTGTTCGGAGGTGGAGGAGGTGCTTGGCCCGGGATGCGCTGGCGACGAGGATGTCGTCCAGGTAGACAAAGAGGAACGGCAGGTTGCGCAGCACGCCGTCCATCAAGCGCTGGAACGCCTGAGCCGCGTTCTTGAGGCCAAATGGCATTCGAAGGAATTCGAATAAGCCGAACGGCGTGATGACGGCCGTTTTTGGGACGTCGGCCGGCCTGAGAGGTACCTGGTGGTATCCCCGTATCAAATCGATCTTCGAAAAAATGACCCGTCCTGCCAAATGGGCGGAGAAGTCTTGAATGTGTGGGATCGGATTCCTGTCGGGGGTGGTAACATCGTTAAGGCGGCGGTAGTCGCCACATGGGCGCCAGCCGCCCCCTGGCTTCGGTACGATGTGTAGTGGCGAAGCCCACGCGCTATCGGAGCGCCGCACGATGCCGAGGTGTTCCAAAGCGTCGAACTCGGCTTTGGCCATGGCGAGCTTGGCTGGGTCGAGGCGGCGGGCTCTGGCATAGACCGGCGGGCCCGTAGTTGGTATGTGGTGCTCGATACCATGTCGTACCGCGACGGCCGAAAACGTCGGCCGCGTGAGGGCCGGGAACTCCGCGAGCAGGCGAGCAAACTCGTTCGTCGCCGGGAGGGCGCATGCTAGCTCGGTCGGCACGGAGCTGCTAAACGTGCATGCCAGGGAGCTGAAGGTCTCGGCGTTGACGAGGCGACGCCGTTTGACGTCAACCAGCAGCCCGTGTGCGCAGAGGAAGTCGGCGCCCAGCAGAGCCATGGGCACGCTTGCGGTCACAAAAGTCCAATGAAAGCGCTGGCTGCCGAAGCAGAGGGTGACGTTGCGCGGGCCGAAGGTGCGGATGGCCGATCCGTTGGCCGCCAGTAAGGAGGGGCCGCAAACCGCGGACTGCCTGTCCTGATCGGAGGTGGGTATGACGCTCAGTTGGGCGCTGGTGTCACACAGGAAGCGCCGTCCGGACGCTTTGTCCCTGATAAAAAGTAAGTTGCCCGTGTTGTCGGCGCTCATGGCTGGTAATGAACGCCGGCCCGGCCGTTTCCCGACTTGCCGAAAGTGCACGGGGGTCGGCATGTCCGGGCCTTTTGTCCGAACCTGGAATGGTAGTAACACCATGCCTGGTCAGGTGGAGGCCCCGGTCGTCGTGTTGGAGGCGGTCGGCGCGGCGTAGCGGCCGCCAATTGCGCCGGCAGTTCGGCCGCCGTCCGTGCCGGGTGCTTGGGCGCCATGGGCGTTGCTTCGGACGGCGGCGGGCTCCAGGTTGCTGCCCCGATGCGTTGGCCTGCCGAGGAGATCATGTCGGCTTCCCTGGCGAGGGCGCGGGGATCCGTGATCTGCGTGCTTGCCAGGGCAAGGCGTGCCTGGCTAGGCAGCTGACGGAGGAACAGCTCTTGAAAAAGAAAATCCGGGGCGTGCTCCCCGAGCAACAAGAGCATGTAATCCATTCACTCGGACGGGCGCTTGTCGCCGAGCTCGGGCAGGTCGAGCAGGCGCCGTGTGCGTTCCGCCGATGAGAGAGCGAAAGCGTCGAGCAGGAGCTTCTTGATCACGCCATACTTGTCAGCGGCTGGCGGGTGCTGGAGGAGGCTGTGGGCGCGGGCCGCGGTGGCTGAGCCGAGTGCTGCTACCACATGATGGAAGCGGGTGTCGTCGGCGGTGATGCCTCGCAAGGCGAACTGGGAGTCCGCCTGGGCGAACCAAACCGCCGCGTGAGCCTCCCAGAAGGTAGGCAGTTTGAGGGCAACTGCCGTGTCCATGTCGGTAGGTCACCAATGAAGGAGCTGTGCTCCAACTCGAATCGAAAGAATGGACGTGACAAAAAGCTGGAATTCGTCCGAGTTTCTTTATTGCATCAAATCAACTCGGCTAAAACTGAAAAACCCGTTTATCGGGCAGCATTATATACAAGCACTCGAATATCTCATGCCGTAGCGTTTGCCCTTAAAAGGCACGACTGGGCGTGTCCGGGAGACCTGGGCGAGTCTGGACATGCCCGGGAACGGCGAGACTGGGTGTCGCCGGATGGGCCGGGCATGCCTGGACATGCCCAGGAACGGCGAGACTGGGTGTCGCCGGACGGGCCGGGCGAGCCCGGGAAAGGTGAGTCCGGGCATGCCCGGGAAAGGCGAGACTGAGCGTCTCCGGGCGGTCTGGGCGAGCCCGGCGCAGCAATCGCTCTGTGGTTGCGTCCTCGGCAGGTGTAAGGCGATTGTGTATGTTCAGCGGCAACCGCTACAAATTGCGTTAATAAAATAAATAAATAATATTTGTAAAATAATTAATTTCATAATAAATTGGCTAATAGCATACCTAAACCACCACTGTTTCATTTGAATCTATAACTTCTTGAAAAGTTATTAAGTATTTAATCGGAATATTAAATAATTAATCGAATAATTAATTAATAACAAAAATAAGAAGTACCGTTTTTGCCAAAGCACTTGTTCACAGTTGTGTCCAAATTTCAGCTTCAAAGCTCAAAGGATGGCTGAGATATCTCCCGGACAAACAAACAAAGACGAAAACAATCAAGAAAACAAATTGAGTGAAAACTGAGTGTGCCCTTTCGGTACGCGTCATCGCCTAGAGATGGAATATAGAAGGGTGGTGTACAATCATTCCAAACAGGAAACTTACTGTTTCTAGGGATGTCACAAAGGACCTAAACAACAGGCACGAATAACTAAATTAATGTGTTAAATGAGGTGGTCTAAAAGACACTGCATCAACGCCGGTAAACATCAGAATAAACACTGTTTTGTTTTGTTTTTCTACAGCATTTAAAACTTTGATTTCAATTAAATTCAATTATATATTTGAACACTGTAGAACACAATTCACCTTTTTGCATTTCCAAAAACCCTCAGTTTAACTGTATTTAGGCAAAATGTTACGATGTCTCGACCAATCAAATTTGACGCATGCTCTGAGAGCGGAGGAACAGTGATTCAGACCAAAATGACGGCGCCTCGCAATGCAACCACAGATCTAACTTCCTCCAAAAGATCTCTTTCTTGAGTGTATCGTTTTCTCAAAGGCCTTTCCAAAATCATCAGTTTCTCCGAGAAGAGTTGGTGGAAGCTTTAGCTCTACACTCTTCCGTTTGACCCATCAGCTTCGTATAGTTGCCATCATGCGTGTTATTTAAAGTTCGCGAACAAAGATAATGTTACGGACGCGGTTTAGATGTTATTTACCGAGCGGTGGTATTGCCGCGACCTAACAGTTCCCCCGATTCTTCCCCAACTCACCCGATTCACCCAGACGTTGACCAAATCGCGCTATGCCAAATCAATGATGGAAAGGACACGACGACTGGGAAAGAGGAAACGACGCAAGGGGTACAGTTCTCAAGACCTCCGGAGGAGGGTATAATTACAGTGGTGGAGAAAAGGGGGTAGATTACACGGCAGAGTGAGGTAAAAGACACAGAAGAGATGGGCACTTAAATACAATCTTATCTATTCCCGGACAGACCACAGACAAACGGAACAAGGCTGACTTACACAGGGATTGATGGCAGGGAGGGACAGGTAGTTCGATGGCACAAGGTGCACCTTGGCTCGGGGACAGGATAAAGCACGGTCCAGTCCAGAAGATGCGGGGAGGCCTCACAGCGCTCGGAGGTGGTCTTGCTTGCTCCAAGCTCAGCGCGCATCTGACGTCACCTCCCTCTCCCTGCGCATGCTCAGCGGGGAGTCACACGCCCTCGGCTGGTTGGCTCCGCCCCACTGGGGCCGGTCCGCCGCTTCCATTGGGTGCGGGGGTTACCGGGCTCCGCCCTTGACGAGGAGCTGACAGGGAGCCCCTATTTGGTAACCCCGTCGAGCACATGTTCGATGGCGGCTCGCTGGGAAGGCCTGGTGCCCTCCCAACACCCCCCACCAACCAAGCCGGAGTGAGGACGCGCACTTCCCGCGCCCGCCGCTGCCGTTGCTGTTGTTGTTGTTGTTGTTGCTGAACCGTGAGGAAGAGCTGCGGGGAGGTATTGGGAGGTCCTAAACTTCCTAACGGTGCCATACAATCACATTCTGGTGCAACGAAGGGTCAGAATTAATGGAAACGAGTCCTTAACTGACATAGACTAAGAATAACTAGCAAGATGTCCTATAGTTGTCTTACATGAGATGCGGTGAACCTGGGCACGACATTTAATGGGGGAAATAGGGGGAGGTCGGGTCTACAGAGTGTTGTTTACAGAAAATGGGACTAGGGAATGGGGGATTGGGGATAGTTGGGAAGTATTGAGGAAATAGGGGAATATTTACAAGCGGATATGGATGGATGCAAATCCCATATCCGCAACATTGCACCCTTCTCTACCTCGGGGCGTTCCGACCCGATAATTTTTTACCTACTTTAGTGTGGCACTCAGATGTAGTTCCCTCTACTATTAACTCAACCCTGAGTGCGACAGTTTTACAGATGTTCACAAATGAGTAAATATGTCCCCCTGCAACATTGCACCCTTCTCCTAACAGAAACACACCCACAGGATAACCGAATCGCGGAAAGCATCCTCAAACTAAACATACAGCCGGTAGGGAGCATCATTTATACAAGACTACACTGATATTTACACTACGATCCAGGACCTGTTCTTTGAGGAACACATGCAGATGTTATGCATAGGGAGAGCACGCATGCCAGCATCGATACACCAACCCACGAGTGCCCTGTGGCCCTACGGCCTTTAATAATGTGCAGAGCACCCCGTCCAAGCACCAAAAGCACCACCCCATACGCACAGTCAGCACCATCCGGTGCACCAATAAAGTGTTCAATAACAATGCACAATTAAGTGTCCATGGTCACCGGTGGTGTCGCAGCCGGCCGATGTTCTGCCGCTGGTCTTGCCTTCATGGAGTGCACTTGGCCTTCTGGCTTCTTTAGAAATAAAGAAAGGTGCCAACCGCGTCCATTTCTTAATTGTGGCCGTCAGGGGGCCAACTAAAAGTGGTTCACCTGTATGGCATAGGTGCCACGTTGACCCAGAGGTCCATCCACGGGTGATGCTTGACCGCAAAAGAACTGCGGTCCATTGTGGGCGGCCACAAAAATTGCGGTCCATATGGTGTATCGATCCAGGCAGCAAGCAGCGGAAGTACAGGCCCACAACTGCGGGGCCAGCACCTCTCTCTCCTCTCTCTCTGCCCCAAAGCCAGATCCTCGGAGGTGGGAGACAAAAGAAGACAAGTGAGTAAGGTGGTAGGGGCGCAAAAGTGCATGCAATACAAGGTAATGCACACTGGGGGCACATGGGAACAAGGTGAGACAGGTACGTTCCTACCGTACGCCCCCCCCCCCCCACCAGGTAACCTACATTGCCCCTCCCTTACCCCTTACTGTATCCACAAAACACAACACTACCCATAAACATCTACTTTACACATCAACAACGTCCCTACTGTCTTCCCCGTTCCTCCCATAAACCAAATTCGTCTTCTCTCCCTCCTAACCAATCAAATTTGCCATTTCCAACTCTCATCAAAATCTGCCATCACCAATTCAACATCAAAATCTGCCATCACCAATTCATCATCAGTCCCTCCTAAGGAGGGAGAGATGGAATCACCCCAATGTCTTATCCACGTCGTGATGCGTCTCACAAATCCAAACAGCAATTCTCATTTCCTGCAACACAAAACAAAGAAAACACAGGTGTGGAGTCATCATCATCACCTCAGGTAAGTGGCTGCGTATGGTGCGACAGGTTCATCAATCCTAACTATTTCCTAAATGACTTTAACAACTTTACATTACCCGGGGTCTTTCTCCTGCCAAACCATTGGCCCTCATTACTCTATGTGGTTCGAAGAACCAAAATCCCATTGACCATCTGTGGTGCACACCATCAATTTGGGTCTCACTCCCCGATTCAACACTCGGTGCCCCCGCACAATTTCGGTGGCTGGGTCGTGTGACGCTCCCAGCTGGTCCGCCCACCTGCACACCTCCACCACTGTTGTTGCCTACCGAGCTCACCTGCTCCCCACCCTAACCTAACTAACTGGGGAAGGCCCTCTCGCACTCTCACCCCCTCAGTGCCCTCTCTGGCACGGGCTGCCCGATCCACACCCGGGATCCTCAGGCACCCACTGACATTAACGGCTCCCAGAGCCCACCTGCGGCCTCACCTGGCCGACATCTAACAGTGGCGGAGTGCCCAACCATTCACACTCATACTAACAGGCCACACGACCAGCCAATTTCACCACACCAATGCACCCATCCACAATACCATTCTGCAACCGCACCACAAATGCCAATATCCAACCACAATTTACCTATACCTTCTAACTATTCTTTAAACTACCCTCCCCGGGTACTCGTGAAAAGGGGGTCCACTCTTCCCCCATCCACACCTTCGCACCATGCACACCACTCCGTACCACTTACTCCAACTCTCTCCACACCACTCATTCTCTGCTCCATATATTCCACACACCTGTACTTGCACACCTGTGCTCTCATACTTGGTGCCGCCTGCACCCTTCTCTCCCCCAAGCGCATTCGCGCTGATCCACAACACTCACTACTCATACACTGCTCCACACACCTGTCCAGTTCTCACACAGCATCATCTCATCTAACTACTCCCCTCTGAAACTTGCGCTTCTCCGTCTTCCCTTACACTCAGCGCTCCCACGTCATTATCAAACACTAAGCTACTACGTCCCCACTACAGGTACCAGTCACTAACTAACCTTAACGTTACCTAATGTCAATCTCTAGATCCCTAACAATATAACCTAACCCACCCGGGCTAGTTTTCACTGCCATACACCCCATAATCTATAGCGCATTTGCCCCAATTGTGAGGGATGACAGAGTTGCCATCCCACCACATCGGGCATCTCCCACTACCAATTTTGCACATCAAATTTCAACAAATCAAAAATTTGCCAATCACTACCCATCATCTGCCAATCATTACTGCCAATCCTTTGCCAATCATCAAATTTTGTTTTTCTAATTTCGGGGCCAAAACACTATCCTCGTCATTACAGTCTACTTACTAATGCCTCTCGGTGCGCCAATTCACTTCTAAAGCTCGGCTTCGTACAGCCAAGCCATGAATGCGGGTTGTTTGGTGCCAGCGGCTGGATACGTCCCGCATTTGGTGCAGGGAAGGAGGTTTACCCGGGCCGAGGTCCCACGCACCATCTCGGCACGGAGCCATCCCATGGCACGATCTCGACCTGCCGGAATGCCTCAACAAAAAGTGGTCGCCATGACGACCCTTCCTATCGGGCTGCCCGCTCCGCCTAGTGGAACACGGACGCGGCCGTTCAAAGCGAGGCCCAGCGTGGATCACGTACGGCGGTCCTTTCTAACCCGCCGTGGCTCGGATCCCGCTGGTTCTCGCGGCACGCGAAGCCCGGCATGCACCGAGGGCCCGATTCGGCTATAAGTCGCTCTAACCGCTAACCCGGTTACCGTCGATGCCTCACCTGCATGCTTACACGCATACGCTACCCCTTTCTTGCTCATACATCCAGCCGTTTCCCTGCTCTTGGTCATTGAACCTTCTCTTACACACCCAGGTACACTCATTCCACTCACAGACTTGGTCACACACCTGACCACCGAACACCTTGGCACACATTCGTCGCTCGCACACCTCACCAACACACCTCTTCGTGCCCCCTCCTCGGTCACCTCCTCTTTGACGATCACAGGTGTGCTCTCACTCGCACACCCAACCACGTGCCTCACTACCAATTCCAGCGTGCATTCCCACACACGCTCTACCATTCCAGGTGTGCTTCCTTTCTCACCTGTCACAACCAACTCACGCTCCGTGTCACTCTTACTACTCTCACCTCCACTCTTGACAGCGCACTCTTTCCTCATGCACCCGTCCGTTACACACCTTTCTCGCGCACACTCTCCCGTTACACCCTCTGTAAAACTCACCACAGGTGTACACTCTTTCTTACTTTTGACAGCGCACTCTTTCCTCATGCACCCGTCCGTTACACACCTTTCTCGCGCACACTCTCCCGTTACACCCTCTGTAACACTCACCACAGGTGTACACTCTTCCTTACTTTTGACAGCGCACTCTTTACCCATGCACCTGTCCGTCACACATCTTTCTCGCGCACCCTCTCCCGTTACAACCTCTGTAACACTCACCACAGGCGTGCATTCTTCCGTTACATCCTCTGTAACACTCCTCACTACGCGCTTCCATGTGCTCCCTCGCACACGTGCTACGACCGACTCACTCTCGACAGCACCCTCACTCCTTGGCACGCACTTTTTCCTCACACACCCCAGAGTCGGACTTTCTCGCACACCTCCTTTTCCGCACACCAGACCTGTCGCACACTTCACCAACGGCCTCTCACGAACACCCGGGTCCATCTCGACCCCCAAGCTTATTAAATCACCTGGCGCATCATACGCACGACCATATTGGTCACCACTTACACCGGTCCTCTTTCTCTTCGCTTCTCCTCCATCACCTGCGAATCCCTCATCCGGTTAATGAGCACATCATCACGATCCGAACACAGACTTTGGACCAATTCTTTTACTTCCTCTTTGATCTCTTTCTTATCCCCTCTCCGTCGCTTCTTAATTTCGCTTACCCCTTCTTCCACTTCTTCTAATTTCTGCTTCACCTCTTTTATTTCCCGGTGCGTCTCCTCAAGCTCGTCCTCTAAGGCCACCTTGACCGTTTCTATGTGCGTCCTCACCTGCCGGTCCTTCGTCTCCATTACCTCTGTCACTTCGTCCAACCTCGTTGTCAGTCCCTCACGTACCATCTGACATTGCCTCTGTGTCGCTATCAAGTCATTTTTTAGGTCGTTTTGTGTCGCTTTTAACCCTCCTAATACCGCAGTGTTCTTCTTTACCTGGTCCCCCAACTCCTTTTGTCCCACTGTCAGTTGTTCTACTCCCAGCGTCAACTCCTCTATACCACCTTGCAATTTTACAGTCCCCTTTCTCACCTCCTTCTCCATGCGCTCCTCACAGTGCCTCACCTCCTCGCGCACTCCTCCGACCTCCTCACTCACACCTCTTCTGATCTCCTCTCCCATCACTTGCATCTCCTGCCCAGATGCCACCCTCATCTGCTCCATTTCCTCCCTGTGAGCATCCAATTTAGTTTCTACCCCCATTCTGACCCCCTCTATCTGCTGCCCCATTTTTTTAACTTCCCTTTCCGCTTGGTCCCTCATGTCCCTCAATTTGCCTTCCATACTGTTTTCTAACCCCTCTAACCCCTTTTTCATCCCTTCCATTTGATTCTCTTGAGCGGCCATTCTGTTTTCTACCCCCTTTAACCCCTCCTGTATTTCCCCTAATCTATTGTCTAATCCCTCAAATTTGTTGTCTAGTCCCTCAAATTTGTTTCCTAATCCCTCTATTCTACTCCCTAACCCTCCGATCTGGGCCCCCATGTCCTCCCTCAATTTCTCGCTATTGGACCCCATCCTTTGTTCTAACCATTGGCTATTGGCCCCCATCCTTTGTTCTAACCGTTGGCTATTGGCCCCCATGTCCTCCCTCAATTTCTCGCTATTGGACCCCATGTCCTCCCTCAATTTCTCGCTATTGGACCCCATCCTTTGTTCTAACCGTTCGCTATTCTGGGCCATAAGGACCTTCATTTGTATAAAAAAAAGGTTCAAATCCACCAGCGGCGCTGCTACGGTCGCGGGCGCGGTCGCCGTAGCCATCTGCGAGGCGCCATTTTGCGCGCCCGTAACCTCGTGCGCGAGGACGCCATTTTGCGAACCTGCCGCCCTCACTGCTTCGCTCTCCTCATGTCCCTCAATTTGGTCCTGGATCGACCCTGCCTCACTCTCCTCTACCGGAACCCAGCCGTCTTGATCTGCCATAGCGCGACTTTCCAAATTCGGGTTTTTGTAAAACAAAAGCAAATTTCGGTACTTTATAATTTTGACCAAATTTTTTTCCTAGATGTTTTTTTAAAAATTTGGTTCGGGCCTCGAATCCCACTCCTCGACACCAATTGTTACGGACGCGGTTTAGATGTTATTTACCGAGCGGTGGTATTGCCGCGACCTAACAGTTCCCCCGATTCTTCCCCAACTCACCCGATTCACCCAGACGTTGACCAAATCGCGCTATGCCAAATCAATGATGGAAAGGACATGACGACTGGGAAAGAGGAAACGACGCAAGGGGTACAGTTCTCAAGACCTCCGGAGGAGGGTATAATTACAGTGGTGGAGAAAAGGGGGTAGATTACACGGCAGAGTGAGGTAAAAGACACAGAAGAGATGGGCACTTAAATACAATCTTATCTATTCCCGGACAGACCACAGACAAACGGAACAAGGCTGACTTACACAGGGATTGATGGCAGGGAGGGACAGGTAGTTCGATGGCACAAGGTGCACCTTGGCTCGGGGACAGGATAAAGCACGGTCCAGTCCAGAAGATGCGGGGAGGCCTCACAGCGCTCGGAGGTGGTCTTGCTTGCTCCAAGCTCATCGCGCATCTGACGTCACCTCCCTCTCCCTGCGCATGCTCAGCGGGGAGTCACACGCCCTCGGCTGGTTGGCTCCGCCCCACTGGGGCCGGTCCGCCGCTTCCATTGGGTGTGGGGGTTACCGGGCTCCGCCCTTGACGAGGAGCTGACAGGGAGTCCCTATTTGGTAACCCCGTCGAGCACATGTTCGATGGCGGCTTGCTGGGAAGGCCTGGTGCCCTCCCAACACCCCCCACCAACCAAGCCGGAGTGAGGACGCGCACTTCCCGCGCCCGCCGCTGCCGTTGCTGTTGTTGTTGTTGTTGTTGCTGAACCGTGAGGAAGAGCTGCGGGGAGGTATTGGGAGGTCCTAAACTTCCTAACGGTGCCATACAATCACATTCTGGTGCAACGAAGGGTCAGAATTAATGGAAACGAGTCCTTAACTGACATAGACTAAGAATAACTAGCAAGATGTCCTATAGTTGTCTTGTCTTACATGAGATGCGGTGAACCTGGGCACGACATTTAATGGGGGAAATAGGGGGAGGTCGGGTCTACAGAGTGTTGTTTACAGAAAATGGGACTAGGGAATGGGGGATTGGGGATAGTTGGGAAGTATTGAGGAAATAGGGGAATATTTACAAGCGGATATGGATGGATGCAAATCCCATATCCGCAACAATAATATAGATCATGTCAGAGGCGGATCCAGAAATTAAAAGACTCCGGGGGGGGGCATGAAACTATAGCGCTGGGGGGGGGTGAAGGGGGATCTGGGGGTCCTCCCCCAGGAAATTTTAACAAATTGATCGTCAGAAACGGCATTTCGTGCGTTCTTGGAAGTTTCTGCAGTTCCTTGTGATCTTCCCTGGTCCAACAGTTCAGCAGATTCGCACCGCCTGCACCCTCATCCTGGATCGAAGGGGGGGGTGCGCACCCCTTGCACCCCCCCCCCCTGGATCCGCCCCTGCATTTTCGGAAAAGCAAAGCAAGAATGTAAAAGACCTTTCGCATGTCCTTTTTCTCAAGATTGTGTGGGGTAAGGTGTTCTATGAAATCTCTTGTTATCCTAATTAATTCATTTGTTTAGACCCCAACAGATCCCATCGCAATCGTCTGTTTTGTAATGAGTAGAGCCCTGTTTCGTTTCACTGCTCTTCACAGCTGAATTTAGGTCGACCCTGAATCAATGTAGTCACTCTGCATTGGACTCTCTCAATGGCGGCTCTGACCCTCCTCAGGTGTGGCAACAAAACTGAACAAAGCATTCCAGGTGAGGCCCCGCAAAATTCCTGCACAGTAAGTAGTTCAGAAGGTAACACAACCGGTTATAGTTCATTGAAGATGTTAAAATGGGAACAATAACATTCCAACACAGGGGTTCAGATGAAAACATTAACAGGCAAACACAAGGATCAAAACAAATGCTGGGCAGTGCTCCCATAAAGGTACAAACTTTTGGAGGCAGCTCCCAGAAATAGGCACATTTGGCCACCAAAGATGCAAACAAAATTATTCATTCATCATCTCCATCAGACAGCCACTTTAATTGCAATTACATCAAATTATTCTGCCTTCTCCCCTATCATTCCACCTCTGTGCACGTGCTCGGTGTGAATGCTCCTTGCCCCAGTACTGAGGGAAGGTGCGAATGAGGTGTTACATGAACTGAAATGGAAGTTTTCTTGTGAATATTATCCAATGGATGGAAAGCCTTTGCTTTTCATATGAGACGATTTCACATCAGTCAGTATTAGTGCTGGTAATCCAAATCCTCGGATAATGAAACACTATACTGTTGGGGATCTCAAGCTCGTCGACGTACTAAGGGGGGTTAGCTCTGCTCACCCTCGAGCTCCGAGTCCACGAGGCCGCCACCCACACTACACTCGTGGGGGACGGATTGTTGAGCAATTCCAGCTGCCGAGCCCGCAGATACGCGTGGAAGGGTTAACGGTCACGACCCGAGTACCTTCAACACACGCAGCCGTGAGAACGGGGACTGCACCTCGCGCAAGTCACGCTGGTATTTAACGCCCGAGCGGTTGTGCGTCGTGTAACTCGTGCCGTTAACACTATGGAACCCGATCGAGTGGTTTTAATTCGTGCAATGCTAGGTCAATGGTGAAAGGACGATGACGGCCAGGTTGGAAACAAGCCACAGGATTTATTCACAAATGTACAATATTCATAGAAAAGGGATACAACGAAGAATCTTAACGGCCTTACTTACGTCCCCAGACAAGGGCCCTCATACTCGTTTGGTGAAGGGGAGTATGAGGGGAATGCGCCCAAAGCGCGGCCGCTCGTGCAGTTTGCCCGGATGGGCTCGTTCGGCAAATACCCCCAAGGATCGCTCCAACCCCAGGACACGACAGCCGGGGATGTTCGTGGCAGGGGCATTGATCACGGATGTGCACGTAGCAGTAGCAGGAATCCGATGAGCGTATCTCCAGGTCAGCGAGGCAGAGCGCATATGCAGGGAGTCCAGGCAGAGGGATCGTCGGGGCAGAGAGAGCGTTCAGAGTCCCGGGCCAGAGAGAGAGCGAACGGGGGTCTGGGCCGGGTTTTATAGCCCCGCCCCCCCCCCCGAAGCCCTCCTCGAATGTTCCACGGGCCTCCATTGGCCGCCTGGGGTCATGTGTCGTGACAGCCCCTTATTGGTCACCCTGGGCCACTCCCTTCAGCTCCCATTGGCTGTAACTTATTGGCCACTCCCTCTAGCTCCCATTGGCTGCAACTTACTGGCCACTCCCTCTAGCTCCCAATGGCTGTTCGCTGCTCTCCGGCCACGTCCTCCAGCTCCTCCCTCGGGCCTGCAAGACTTGTGCTGGGCCCATGACGCTGCAATGAGGCCTACCATTACTCTACCTGCCATAATGCATACGAACACTGGGAAGGAGACTATACTTCACATTTAATAAGAAATACCTAACTAAGCGAGGCTACATGTTATGGTGTAACTAACTATGGGTGACGGGGGGGGGGGGGGGGGTGTTGCCTTTATTTACAAAATCTCAACAATACATTGCACTGTACAAAGCCATAAATGAAGTTATAATTTCTTGCATTGTGGATGATCTTACTATAATTCACCAAAAGTCTGTCTGTCCATCCGTCCGTCCGTTCGCAGGTACCCCAAAAACGGCCGAACCGATCACAACGATATTTTGGGTGGGTATTCCTGGGACCCCCTGGAGTAAAATAGGCTATATTGTTTTTCCAATTTTTCCAAACACGATGGAATAATATTTACCGATATGAACAGTGATGTGGCTTTTAATGAAATTCTACAAATACTGTTTATATTTTGATGATTTGCGTGTGATATGATTTAACGGATGTTTATATATATCGTTTAAAATAAAATAAAATCCTTCAATTTCTGATATTTTGCCTTTTCCTTTGGGCCTCCCGATTGAAGCGCCGCCCTTAGGGCAGGTACCGTTGTGAGTTACCTTAATCTAAATGTCTTTTCAGCTTCTCAGAAAATTGTACTGCATAGTGTTTTTTTTCTGAAATATAGCATATTCATATCGACTTGTTATGAGAAATCCAAGTCGACACCCAAATCTTTTAGAATGATGATTGTCCTCGTTAGGATAAACCTATTTCAATGATGAAATGAATGATTGGCCTCAAATGTTTTGAGCCCGTCCCTTGTGCCGCCTCCGCAGAGGGGACACGAATGAGTGACTGGGGAGGGAGAGTGGAGCCACATCAGTCGTTTCCTCCCCTCCCACCATTCTCCTCCATCCCACCTTCAGCCTCAGCATCCTCAATTTTTTGAAACATCGGGCTTTATATTGATTTTAGCCAAATCAATGAAGATTCACATAAAAATTATAGTGTCAGGATCTTCACCTAAATGTAATAATTTTCTCCTTGTCACACACCTGTCCACTAAATTAGTCCGAATCCATGCACAACTGTTTGGAGACAGACGAACAGACAGCGGTTAAAACATAACCTTTGCACACCTTCGGTAGTGGACATACCATGCAAAAGTGGTACACACAACTTCTACCCACCAGCAGAAGAGGTACTAAAACTATTCTGTTTTTATATTAAGTTGTCGCCCGGTACACACAGGCATCAAAAAATATTCAGACTCGTAAATGTTCCTCTCCACGGAAATCTTTAGTAAAAGGCGAAAGATTTATACGAATTGAAGAGAAACCAGAGTATGACTTGTTCACCTTCGTCTCAACCTTTAATACACGTATAACACATTGACATTAATGGTGTTTATACAATTATCTCAGATTAATGTTTTTACTTTATTCTCTCATTTCCAATATAATAAGATATAATATTTCGTCGGTAATTTATACATTTAGGTTAAAGTTCTCTTCATTTCACCATTATATTTTCCAAATTAACGCGTTCCTCATTCACATTCAAGCCAACCAGCCAATCACAGGGCACAACGTCCTGACGTCATTACAATAAACCTTGCCTCATTTTACTTTAGATTCTGTAAGGAAATAATTCTGACCAACGCAGCACGATTTTAATATAAATTCTTTAATTCTTACCAAACAGCACGATTTTCCTATAATTATTTAATTCTTACCAACCCAGCACGATTTCAATATAATTATTTAATTCTTACCAACACAGCATGATTTAAATATAATTATTTAATTCTTACCAACATAGCACGATTTCAATATAATTATTTAATTCTTACCAAACAGCACGATTTTCATATAATTTTATTTAATTCTTACCAAACAGCACGATTTTCATATAATTATTTAATTCTTACCAACACAGCACGATTTGAATATAATTTTTTAATTCTCACCAACACAGCACGATTTGAATATAATTATTTAATTCTCACCAACACAGCACGATTTGAATATAATTATTTAATTCTTACCAACACAACACGATTTGAATATAATTATTTAATTATATCCTTTCTTTGAATGTTCTTTCTTAAAGTTTTTTATTCATGAGAATCAAACTTTGTTTTGTAATGGTTTGAGCGTCTGTTGAGAACTTGTGATGGGGAGGATGAGAACTTGGTGTGTGGATGGGGATGAGGACTTGTAATGGGGAGCATGAGAACTTGGGATGGGGTTGGGGATGAGGACTTGTGGTGGGGAGCATGAGAACTTGGGATGGGGATGGGGATGAGGACTTGTGGTGCGGAGGATGAGAACTTGGTGTGGGGGTGGGGATGAGGACTTGTGGTGGGGAGCATGAGAACTTAGGATGGGGATGGGGATGAGGACTTCTAATGGGGAGCATGAGAACTTTGTGTGGGGATGGGGATGAGGACTTGTGGTGGGGAGCATGAGAACTTGGGATGGGGATGGGGATGAGGACTTGTGGTGCGGAGGATGAGAACTTGGTGTGGGGATGAGGACTTGTGGTGCGGAGGATGAGAACTTGGTGTGGGGATGGGGATGAGGACTTGTGGTGGGGAGGATGAGAACTTGGGATGGGGACGGGGTTGAGGACTTGTGGTGGGGAGCATGAGAACTTGGGATGGGAATGGGGATGAGGACTTCTGGTGGGGAGGATGAGAACTTGGTATGGGGATGGGGATGAGGACTTATGGTGGGGTGGATGAGAACTTGGAATGGGGATGAGGACTTGTGGTGGGGTGGATGAGAACTTGGAATGGGGATGAGGACTTGTGGTTGGGAGGATGAGAACTTGGTGTGGGGATGGGGATGAGGACTTGTGGTGGGGAGGATGGGAACTTGATATAGCGACAGGGTTGAGGACTTGTGGTGGGGAGCATGAGAACTTGGGAAGCGGATGGGGATAAGAACTTGTGGTGGGGAGGATGATAACTTGTTGTGGGGATGGGATTGATGACTTGTAATGGGGAGGATGAGAACTTGGGATGGGGTCGGGGTTTAGAACTTGGGATGGGGAGGATGAGAACTTGGTGTTTGGATGGGGATGAGGACTTGTAATGGGGAGGATGAGAACTTGGTGTGAGGATGGGGATGAGGACTTGTAATGCAGAGGATGAGAACTTGGTGTTGGGACGGGATTGAGAACTTGGGATGGGGATGGGGATGAGGCCTTGTCGTGGGGATGGGGATGAGAACTTGGGATGGGGATGAGGGGGAGGACTTGTGGTGGGGAGGATGAGAACTTGGGATGGGGATGGGGTTGAGGACTGGTGGTGGGGAGGATGAGAACTTGGGATGGGGATGAGGATTTGTGGTGGGGAGGATGAGAACTTGGGATGGGATTGAGAAATTGTGATGGGCAAGATGAGACCTTGGGATGGGGATGAGGAATTGTGGTGGGGGGGATGATAACTTGGGATGGGGATGAGGACTTGTGGTGGGGAGGATGAGAACTTGTGATGGGGATGAGGCCTTGTGGTGGAGAGGATGAGAACTTGGGATGAGGATGGGGGTGAGGACTTGTAATGGGGAGGATGAGAACTTGGGGTGGGGATGGGGATGAGGAATAGTGATGGGGAGGATGAGAACTTGTGGTGGGAATGGGGATGAGGACTTGTGATGTGATGGGATAGAACTTGGGATGGGGGTGAGGACTTGTGGTGCGGAGGATGAGAACCTGGGGATAGGGATCAGGACTTGTGATGGGGAGGATGCGAACTTGGGGTGGAGATGGCGATGAGGACTTGTGATGGGGGGGATGATAACTTGGGATGGGGATGAGGACTTGTGGTGGGGAGGATGAGAACTTGGGGATAGGGATCAGGACTTGTGATGGGGAGGATGCGAACTTGGGGTGGAGATGGCGATGAGGAATTGTGATGGGGAGGATGATAACTTGGGATGGGGATGAGGACTTGTAATGGGGAGGATGAGGCCTAGTGGTGGGGAGGATGAGAACTTGGGATGTGGGTGAGGACTTGTGATGTGATGGGATAGAACTTGGGGATAGGGATCAGGACTTGTGATGGGGAGGATGCGAACTTGGGATGGGGGTGTCGATGAGGACTTGGGGCGGGGATAGGGATGAGAACTTGGGATGGGGATGAGGACTTGTTGTGGGGAGCATGAGAACTTGGGATCATGATGGGGTTGAGGACTTGTGGTGGGGAGGATGAGAACGTGGGATGGAGATGGGGTTGAGGACTTGTGATGGGGAGGATGAGAATTTGGGATGGGGATGAGGACTTGTAGCGGGGAGGATTTGATCTTGGGGTGGGGATGGGGTTGAGGACTTGTGTTGGGGAGGATGAGAACTTGGGATGGGGATGAGGACTTGTGGCGGGGAGGATGAGATCTTGGGGTGGGGATGGGGTTGAGGACTTGTGATGGGGAGGATGAGAAATTGGGGTGGAGACGGGGATGAGGACTTGTGATGTGATGGGATAGAACTTGGGGATGGGGATGGGTGGGTAGTTGGGGAGGGGATGAGTGGGTAGTTGGGGAGGGGATGAGTGGGTAGTTGGGGAGGGGAGGGGTGGATAGTTGGGAAGGGGATGGGGAGGTAGTTGGGGAGGGGATTGGTGGATAGTTGGGAAGTTGATGGGTGGGTAGTTGGGGAGGGGGTGGGTGGATAGTTGGGAGGGTATGGGGTGGATAGTTTGGAAGGGGATGGGTGGGTAGTTGGGAAGGGGATGGGTAGATAGTTGGGAGGGGATTGGGGTGGATAGTTTGGAAGGGGATGGGTGGATAGTTGGGAAGGGAAGGGGTGGATAGTTTGGAAGGGGATGGGTGGGCAGTTGGGAAGGGGATGGGTGGATAGTTGGGAAGGGGGTGGGTGGATAGTTGGGAAGGGGATGGGTGGATAGTTGGGATGGGAAGGGGTGGATAGTTGGGATGGGAAGGGGTGTATAGTTGTGAAGGGGATGGGTGGATAGTTGGGAAGGGGATGGGTGGATAGTTGGGAAGGGGATGGGTGGATAGTTGGGAATGGGACGGGTGGATAGTTGGGATGGGAAGGGGTGGATAGTTGGGAAGGGGATGGGTGGATAGTTGGGATGGGAAGGGGTGGATAGTTGGGAAGGGGATGGGTGGATAGTTGGGAAGGGGATGGGTGGATAGTTGGGATGGGAAGGGGTGGATAGTTGGGAAGGGGATGGGTGGATAGTTGGGAAGGGGATGGGTGGATAGTTGGGAAGGGGATGGGTGGGTAGTTTGGGAGGGGACGGGTGGGTAGTTTTGAAGTCGACTGGTGGGTAGTTGGGAAGGGGACTGGTGGATAGGTGGGAAGGGGATGGTTGGATGGTGGGGGAAAGGACTGTTATTGGAACTGGTAAACTGGTAATATGACGGCTAAAGTATTTGGCACAGGAATGTAAAATATAAATTGGAAGAATGTCTGTCACTTTAATAATATACTGGTTAATGTCTCCATATGCAGCAGATCAAGGAAATAATCAGTGCAGGTGTGGCATTTGATGCATTTTAATTAAATTGATTACGTGAAATTACCAGTTTGTGGAACAAAGGCATCTTATAATTAAGAAAGAATCTTTACATTTAATGGCATTGTTCACAATGAAAATAGACGTTCACACTATTACAGACCAGAAATTTCATCACATGGACCCTTGATACCATTGGCCAAGAATAACTGTTGGAGGGGAAGCCCCAATTTTGGAAGGATATATTTGCCATTACTCTTCCAGTGAAATCAGGATTTGAACCGAAAATAATCAGATTAAAGTACAGAAGTGAACCACCCAATTAAAGTCTCATTGGCACAACGGTTAGGGTGCTGGCTGAAGATTTTAGGGTCTTGAGTTTGAGGTCCTGTTATGCCGTTAAATACTACCAGGTGGATTGACTCAGCCTGTCATCCTTCCGAGATCAGCAAAATGAGTTCCAGTTTACTTAACTCACTTAATGAGGTTTGTCTTTGCCTTCCGAGAGGTATTTACACTAGTAATTTGAAATTTTTCCAGAGTGTCGCTGATAACTCCCCTACTCTTCGTGAGAGACGCTGGTTTAACCGCCCACCAACTAATGCTTGTAGATAGGGGGAAAACACCACCAGTGAGGCTTGGCATGATCACTTTGTAACTAGAAGAATTGACATTTTTAAAATCCGAGCAATTAAAGAGAAAAATCCGAAAAAAATGTTACCAGTAAATTCCACCATGTAAAACAGTCATTTTGTATGTTTGTACAGATGTCTGTCCCCCTTCATCAGGGTAGGTTTTGAAGGATAATCTTTTAACATGAATGCGTGTTCACTCCGGTATATTTATGAGGATAAAACAAACTCGAAAAACATTTCCCATAAAAGAGTAATTATGTCTCTTATATTGGAATTGTAGATGGTGGCTTGCAAACCGAGCCTCAAGGGCGGTGTACAGAAGCGTTTTTTTTATTTGTCTTAAATACAAGGTGCAGGGAGGTGGAATTCGCTGCACGCAACATGCGCAGAATAAAACAAGTGGTCATTTTTGTCTGTAGGATGTCTAATAAATATAGAATTACTATAAACCACCTGACATAACATTGCACCTGACACGAGGCCTAGGCTTCAGACTTTGGCACGCTCACGAGGCTGAATCGTCTCATAAACTGTTCCAACCCGTCATTTTTATGGGCTTTTTACTGGTATTATATACTCCATCATCATAATTCACTGGTATACAATCCTACAATCGCCCTCACCACCCATGTGAGTGTGTCAAAATCATGTCATATTTATAAATAAAAATTGCACCTGTGCCCAAAGGAAGTGTTTCAGTTTGGAATCTTTAATATGAAATAGGCAAAGCCTAGAAACGAACGAAACCCATTAGGATTACCCTTTAGAATTACCCTTTAGAACCCTTTATAATTAAACACGGTGGGTTAGAAAGGTTCTTCATCATTTTTGACAGAAGACAAAGCCAAATATTGAAGAGGCTTCAACGCTTAAAAATTGAACGAGAACCTTGAAAGGTCTCAGCTGGTGGTCCAGCATTGCATCTGGCTCTTCTGCATTCTGTGCAATAAAAATTATTGGAATTTTCTGGGAAGAGACCAAAGCACAAGGTCTGTTACTTTCACATCGCAGGCAGGTTGGTGGTATCTCTTGGTTTTCTACCGTCTATTAGCTGACATTACTCCGTTTGCTCAATCAGTCATCTGACCCTCTCCAGCAACTCTACAGTACATGCACTCTTGTAGTAATTCACTTGTGGTTAAACTTCCAAAATCCATGTTACCTGGACACCTCAACCCTTTAGTCCTCACTCTCCTGCGTATGGAACCATCTCTGAGAGGCTGTTCTAGCTCACTCTTCTCTCCAGAACTTCAAGCGAGCAGTGGAACTACCATCTCTTGTCAACCCAACTCCGACTCAGGTGGAGGCTATATTAGACCCAACAATGTGCAATCCTGCCAAAACTCAAAACACCTCTATCCGTACTGCTTCTTAGTACCGACTGTATATCCATTTGTAGTTTAAATACATCCACTTTCTGCTGCCACCAGCATTACAGGGAGACCATTACATACAGTAACCACTTTTTGAGTGAAACACTCCTGACTCATTGTCGTCCTCACTCTCCTCTTCTTTAACCTTAAGTGGTGTTTTCTGTTGCTTTCGCTTTCAATTTTGCATAAAAGTTTGTGCACATATTTTGTTGATACCCTTCTTACCCCGCTCGCATAGTGCAAAGGAGCGTTCAACAAATGTTTCACTCTGTGAACATCCATTTTTGGAGATGGACATTATTCTGTCCATCAGTCGATGTATATGATCGAGGAACTAAATTTCAATTGAATATTATATTTTGAACACCGTAGAACACGAATCGGAACACAAACCTGCAGTTTAGCAGTACTTTGGCTCCGAATTTGGCAAATTGTACGGCGTCTCGTTTCCAGTGCGCATACTCGTTGTGGTAAAACATTTGCTTCAGTTTGTCTATCAGTCTGGAAGTGAAAGAAATTTTAAAAACAAGGACAGATACATTCAAAGTACACCGCCACCATGCCAAATTAATACATAACATACTATCCAGCACACAACATTACCGGGGTGCCTTCGTGCAGGCAACAAACACCAACAAACAAACAAAGCCTGGCAATGCCACCGTGCAGCACATGGAGACGGAATTGGGAGCGAGCAGTGTTCAATAAATAGATTCATTCATTGCGTTAATAAAATAAATAAATAATATTTGTAAAATAATTAATTTCATCATAAATTGGCTTATAGCTTACCTAAACCACCACTGTTTCATTTGAATCTATAACTTCTTGAAAATTAATTTAGTATTTAATCGGAATATTAAATAATTAATCGAATAATTAATTAATTACAAAAATAAGAAGTACCGTTTTTGCCAAATCACTTGTTCACAGTTGTGTCCAAATTTCAGCTTTAAATCTCAAAGAATGGCTGAGATATCGCGCAGACAAACAAACAAAGACGAAAACAATCAAGAAAACAAATTGAGTGAAAACTGAGTGTGCCCTTTCGGTACGCGTCATCGCCTGGAGATGGAATATAGAAGGGTGGTGTACAATCATTCCAAACAGGAAACTTACTGTTTCTAGGGATGTCACAAAGGACCTAAACAACAGGCACGAATGACTAAATTAATGTGTTAAATGAGGTGGTGTAAAAGACGCTGCATCAACGGCGGTAAACATCAGAATAAACACTGTTTTGTTTTGTTTTTCGACAGCATTTAAAACTTTTATTTCACTTAAATTCAATTATATATTTGAACACTGTAGAACACAATTCACCTTTTTGCATTTCCAAAAACCTTCAGTTTAACTGTACTTAGGCAAAATGTTACGATGTCTCGACCAATCAAATTTGACGCATGCTCTGAGGGCGGAGGAACAGAGATTCAGACCAAAATGACGGCGCCTAGCAATGCAACCACAGATCTAACTTCCTCCAAAAGATCTCTTTCTTGAGTGTATCTTTTTCTCAAAGGCCTTTCCAAAATCATCAGTTTCTCCGAGAAGAGTTGGTGGAAGCTTTAGCTCGACACTCTTCCGTTTGATCCATCAGCTTCGTATAGTTGCCATCATGCGCGTTACTTAAAGTTCGCGAACAAAGATAATATAGATCATGTCAGAGGCGGATCCAGAAATTAAAAGACTCTGAGGGGGGGGGGGGGCATTAAACTATAGCGCTGGGGGGGGGGTGAAGGGGGATCTGGGGGTCCTCCCCCAGGAAATTTTAACAATCTGATCGTCAGAAACGGCATTTCGTGTGTTCTTGGAAGTTTCTGCAGTTCCTTGTGATCTTCCCTGGTCCAACAGTTCAGCAGATTCGCACCGCCTGCACCCTCATCCTGGATCGAAGGGGGGGTGCGCACCCCCTGCACCCCCCCCCTTGGATCCGCCCCTGCATGTTCGGAAACGCAAAGCAAGAATGTAAAAGACCTTTCGCATGTCCTTTTTCTCAAGATTGTGTGGGGTAACGTGTTCTATGAAATCTCTTGTTATCCTAATTAATTTATTTGTCTAGACCCCATCAGATCGCATCGCAATCGTCTGTTTTGTAATGAGTAGAGCCCTGTTTCGTTTCACTGCTCTTCACAGCTGAATTTAGATCGACCCTGAATCAATGTAGTCACTCTGCATTGGACTCTCTCAATGGCGGCTCTGACCCTCCTCAGGTGTGGCAACAAAACTGAACAAAGCATTCCAGGTGAGGCCCCGCAAAATTCCTGCACAGTAAGTAGTTCAGAAGGTAACACAACCGGTTATAGTTCATTGAAGATGTTAAAATGGGAACAATAACATTCCAACACAGGGGTTCAGATGAAAACATTAACAGGCAAACACAAGGAGTAAAACAAATGCTGGGCAGTGCTCCCATAAAGGTACAAACTTTTGGAGGCAGCTCCCAGAAATAGGCACATTTGGCCACCAGAGATGCAAACAAAATTATTCATTCATCATCTCCATCAGACAGCCACTTTAATTGCAATTACATCAAATTATTCTGCCTTCTCCCCTATCATCCACCTCTGTGCACGTGCTCGGTGTGAATACTCCTTCCCCCAGTACTGAGGGAAGGTGCGAATGAGGTGTTACATGAACTGAAATGGAAGTTTTCTTGTGAATATTATCCAATGGATGGAAAGCCTTTGCTTTTCATATGAGACTATTTCACATCAGTCAGTATTAGTGCTGGTAATCCAAATCCTCGGATAATGAAACAATATACTGTTGCGGATCTCAAGCTCGTCGACGTACTGAGGGGGGTTAGCTCTGCTCACCCTCGAGCTCCGAGTCCACGAGGCCACCACCCACACTACACTCGTGGGGGACGGATTGTTGAGCAATTCCAGCTGCCGAGCCCGCAGATACGCGTGGAAGGGTTAACGGTCACGACCCGAGTACCTTCAACACACGCAGCCGTGAGAACGGGGACTGAACCTCGCACAAGTCACGCTGGTATTTAACGCCGGAGCGGTTGTGCGTCGTGTAACTCGTGCCGTTAACACTATGGAACCCGATTGAGTGGTTTTAATTCGTGCAATGCTCGGTCAATGGTGAAAGGACGATGACGGCCAGGTTGGAAACGAACCACAGGATTTATTCACAAATGTACAATATTCATAGAAAAGGGACACAGCAAAGAATCTTAACGGCCTTACTTACGTCCCCAGAAAAGGGCCCTCAGACTCGTTCGGGGAAGGGGAGGATGAGGGGAATGCGCCCAAAGCGCGGCCGCTCGTGCAGTTTGCCCGGACGGGCTCGTTCGGCAGATACCCCCAAGGATCGCTCCAACCCCAGGACACGACAGCCGGGGATGCTCGTGGCAGGGGCGTTGATCACGGATGTGCACGTAGCAGTAGCAGGAATCCGATGAGCGTATCTCCAGGTCAGCAAGGCAGAGCGCATATGCAGGGACTCCAGGCAGAGGGATCGTCGGGGCAGAGAGAGCGTTCAGAGTCCCGGCCAGAGAGAGAGCGAACGGGGGTCTGGGCCGGGTTTTATAGCCCCACCCCCCACCCCCCCCCGGAGCCCTCCTCGAATGTTCCACGGGCCTCCATTGGCCGCCTGGGGTCATGTGTCGTGACAGCCCCTTATTGGTCACCCTGGGCCACTCCCTTCAGCTCCCATTGGCTGTAACTTATTGGCCACTCCCTCTAGCTCCCATTGGCTGCAACTTACTGGCCACTCCCTCTAGCTCCGAATGGCTGTTCGCTGCTCTCCGGCCACGTCCTCCAGCTCCTCCCTTGGGCCTGCAAGACTTGTCCTGGGCCCATGACACGGCATTTCAGGCTGCAATGAGGCCTACCATTACTCTACCTGCTTCAATGCATACTAACACTGGGAAGGAGACTATACTTCACATTTAATAAGAAATAACTAACTGAGCGAGGCTACATGTTATGGTGTAACTAACTATGGGGGGGGGGGGGTGGGGGGGTTGCCTTTATTTACAAAACCGCAACAATACATTGCACTGTACAAAGCCATAAATGAAGTTATAATTTCTTGCATTGTGGATGATCTTACTATAATTCACCAAATGTCCGTCTGTCCATGCGTCCGTTCGCAGGTACCGCAAAAACGGCTGAACCGATCGCAACGATATTTTATGTGGGTATTCCTGGAATGATTGATTGATTTTAGCCAAATCAATAAAGATTCACATAAAAATTATAGTATCGGGATCTTCACCTAAATGTAATAATTTTGTCCTTGTCACACACCTGTCCACTAAATTAGTACGAATCCGTCCACAACTGTTTGGAGACAGACGAACAGACAGCGGTTAAAACATAACCTTTGCACACCTTCGGTAGTGGACATGCCATGCAAAAGTGGACCACACAACTTGGATCCACCAGCAGAAGAATAAATAAAACTGTTCTGTTTTTATATTAAGTTGTCGCCCGGTACACACAGGGCATCAAAAAATATTCAGACTCGTAAACGTTCCTCTCCACGGAAATCTTTAGTAAAAGGCGAAAGATCGTTTAGGGCCTGACCGAAGGCCTGCCGTTTTTACAATGAAAAAAGGTAAAAAGTCCAAACATTTGAACAGCCTCGGACGTGCACCTTGACCCCATGGTCAAGGCACAGCGTCAACAAGGCTGTCCCCAAAACAATACACATGCGCCTCAACCCCGAAGGGGAAGCACATGGTCATTCAAACGCATGCATCATGCCCCCGAAGGGCCACAATGCATGGTCATACAGTTGGGACCACTCCTCTTAATAGGAGTAAGACCCCTTAATCCACCAGCAGGGCATTACTCCTGCCAGGTCGATCGGTCTCCCAGCCAAAAGGCGAAAGATTTATACGAATTGAAGAGAAACCAGAGTATGACTTGGACACCTTCGTCTCAACCTTTAATACACCGTGAACACAAGGACATAAATGGTGTTTATACAAGTATCTCAGATTAATGTTTTTACTTTATTCTCTCATTTCCAATATAATAAGATATAATATTTCGTCGGTAATTTATACATTTAGGTTAAAGTTGTCTTCATTTCACCATTATATTTTCCAAAGTAACGCGTTCCTCATTCATATTCAAGCCAACCAGCCAATCACAGCGCACAACGTCCTGACGTCATTACAATAAACCTTGGCGCATTTTACTTTAAATTCTGTGAGGAAATAATTCTGTTCAACACAGCACGATTTTAATATAAATTCTTTAATTCTTACCAACACAGCACGATTTTAATATAAATTCTTTAATTCTTACCAAACAGCACGATTTTAATATAAATTCTTTAATTCTTACCAAACAGCACGATTTTAATACAAATTCTTTAATTCTTACGAAACAGCACGATTTTAATATAAGTTCTTTAATTCTTACGAACACAGCACGATTTTAATACAAATTCTTTAATTCTTACCAAACAGCACGATTTTAATATAAATTCTTTAATTCTTACGAAACAGCACGATTTTAATATAAATTCTTTAATTCTTACGAAACAGCACGATTTTAATATAAATTCTTTAATTCTTACGAACACAGCACGATTTTAATACAAATTCTTTAATTCTTACCAAACAGCACGATTTTAATACAAATTCTTTAATTCTTACGAAACAGCACGATTTTAATACAAATTCTTTAATTCTTACCAAACAGCACGATTTTAATACAAATTCTTTAATTCTTACGAAACAGCACGATTTTAATATAAATTCTTTAATTCTTACGAACACAGCACGATTTTAATACAAATTCTTTAATTCTTACCAAACAGCACGATTTTAATACAAATTCTTTAATTCTTACGAAACAGCACGATTTTAATATAAATTCTTTAATTCTTACGAACACAGCACGATTTTAATATAAATTCTTTAATTCTTACCAAACAGCACGATTTTAATATAAATTCTTTAATTCTTACCAAGCAGCACGATTTTAATACAAATTCTTTAATTCTTACGAAACAGCACGATTTTAATATAAATTCTTTAATTCTTACGAACACAGCACGATTTTAATACAAATTCTTTAATTCTTACCAAACAGCACGATTTTCATATAATTATTTAATTCTTACCAAACAGCACGATTTGAATATAACTAGGGCATGCCCGTACTATATCTATATCTAAAATTATATCCACCCCCTCTATTTACATGAAATGGTTTGGTCCAAAGCGAACGGCTTGCGAGTACGGTGACAATCCCCCCCCCTCTATTTACATGAAATGGTTTGGTCCATTCGCAAAGCCAAAGCGAACGGCAGTTACGAATCGCAGTTACGATGAATCGCAAAGTAGTTTTAATTAGTTTTAAAACATAGTTTAACGCCAACATAGTTTGCCAACGTGAAATAAATGAATACGCTCTCAAATGTGCCGTCCGAGGCAGAGTCTGTTCGGCACGTTCGGCACACGTGATAGCTCGCTGCTCTCTGATTGGTTGAATCGTTTTTTGGACATAGCTCGGTAACTACTTGTCCGATTATTATGAAACCTTGAAAAGGCACATCCTCGGGTCCCCAGCAATATACCTGGCAAGTTTCAAGTATATCGGACCGGTAGTTGTCGAGAAACAGCGGTCGCATACACACACACACACACACAGACAGAGATTAGTGGAATTATAGATAGATTATTTAATTCTTACCAACCCAGCACGAATTGAATATAATTATTTAATTCTTACCAACACAGCACGATTTAAATATAATTATTTAATTCTTAGCAACGCAGCACGATTTTAATATAATTATTTAATTCTTACCAACACAGCACGATTTCAATATAATTATTTAATTCTTACCTGTGATGGGGAGGATGAGAACTTGGTGTGGGGATGGGGATGAGGATTTGTGATGTGATGGGATAGAACTTGGGGTGGGGATGAGGATGAGGACTTGTAATGGGGAGGATGAGAACTTGGTGTCGGGATGGGGTTGAGAACTTGTGGTGGGGATGGGGATGAGAACTCGTGGTGGGGAGGATGAGAACTTGGGATGGGGATGGGGATGAGGACTTGTGGTGGGGAGGATGAGAACTTGGGATGGGGACGGGGTTGAGGACTTGTGGTGGGGAGCATGAGAACTTGGGATGGGAATGGGGATGAGGACTTGTGGTGGGGGGGGATGAGAACTTGGGATGGGGATGAGGACTTGTGGTGGGCAGGATGAGACCTTGGGATGGGGGTGGGGATGAGGACTTGTGGTGGGGGGGGGGGGCGGATGAGAACTTGGGATGGGGTTGAGGACTTGTGGTGGGCAGGATGAGACCTTGGGATGGGGATGGGGATGAGGACTTGTGGTGGGCAGGATGAGAACTTGGGATGGGAATGAGGACTTGTGGTGGGGAGGATGAGAACTTGGGATGGGGATGAGCACTTGTGGTGGAGAGGATGAGAAATGGGATGGGGATGGGGATGAGAACTTGTAATGGGGAGGATGAGAACTTGGGGTGGGAATGGGTGTGAGGACTTGTGATGTGATGAGATAGAACTTGGGGAAAGGGATCAGGACTTGTGATGGGGAGGTTGCGAACTTGGGGTGGAGACGGCGATGAGGACTTGTGAATGGGAGGATGATAACTTGGGATGGGGATGAGGAGTTGTAATGGGGAGGATGACGACTTGTGGTGGGGTGCATGAGAACTTAGGATGGGGAGGGGGCTGAGGACTTGTAGTGGGGAGCATGAGAACTTGGGATCGTGATGGGGTTGAGCACTTGTGGTGGGGAGCATGAGAACGTGGGATGGGGTTGAGCACTTGTGGTGGGGAGGATAAGAACGAGGGGTGGGGATGAGGACTTGTGGTGGGGAGGATGAGAACTTGGGATGGGGATGAGGATTTGTGGTGGGGAGGATGAGAACTTGGGATGGGGATGAGGACTTGTGGCGGGGAGGATGAGAACTTGGGATGGGGGTGGGGGTGAGGACTTGTAATTAGGAGGATGAGAACTTGGGGTGGGGACGGGGATGAGCACTTGTGATGGGGAAGATGAGAACTTGTGATTAGGACAGGGATGAGGTCTTGTGATGGGGATGATGAGAACTTGGGGTGCGGACGGGGATGAGGACTTGTGATGGGTAGGATGAGAACTTGGGGTGGGTATGGGGATGAGGACTTGTGATGTGATGGGATAGAACTTAGGGATGGGGATGAGGACATGTGATGCTGGTAGCTGGGGAGGGGACGCGTGGATAGTTGGAAAGGGGAGGGTGGATAGTTGGAAAGGGGAGGGTGGATAGTTGGGAGGGGATGGGTGGATAGTTGGGATGGGATGGGTGGATAGTTGGGGAGGGATGGGTGAATAGTTGTGGAGGGGACGGATGGTTAGTTGGGAAGGGGAGGGTGGATAGTTGGGAGGGGATGGGTGGATCGTTGGGGAGGGATGGGTGGATAGTTGGGGAGGGATGGGAGGATAGTTGGGGAGGGGACGGATGGATAGTTGGGAAGGGGTGGGGTGGATAGTTGGGAGGGGATAGGTGGATAGTTGGGGAGGGGACGAGTGGATAGTTGGGAAGGGGAGGGTGGATAGTTGGGAGGGGATGGGTGGATAGTTAGGGAGGGATGGGTGGATAGTTGGGGAGGGGATGGATGGATAGTTGGGAAGGGGATGGATGGGTAGTTGGGGAGGGGATGAGTGGATAGTTGGGAAGGGGATGGATGGGTAGTTGGGGAGGGGATGGGTGGGTAGTTGGTGAGGGGATGGGTGGGTAGTTGGGTAGGGGATGAGTGGGTAGGTGGGGAGCGGGGGTGGATAGTTGTAGATAGTTGGGAAGGGGATGGGTGGGTAGTTGGGGATGGGATTGGTGGATAGTTGGGAAGTTGATGGGTGGGTAGTTAGGGAGGTTACAGGTGTGTAGTTGGGGAGGGGACAGGTGGATAGTTGGGAAGGGTACGGGTGGGGAGTTGGGGTGGGTCGGGTGGATAGTTGGGAAGGGGACAGGTGGGGAGTTGGGGTGGGTCGGGTGGATATTTGGGAAGGGGACAGGTGGGGAGTTGGGGTGGGTCGGGTGGATAGTTGGGAAGGGGACGGGTGGGTAGTTGGGGTGGGTCGGGTAGGTAGTTGGGGAGGGGACGGGTGGGGAGTTGGGAAGTGGATGGGTGGGTAGTTGGGGAGGGGACGGGTGGGTAGTTTGGGAGGGCACGAGTGGGTAGTTGGGGAGGGGACGGGTGGGTAGTTGGGGAGGAGACGGCTGGGTAGTTGGGGAGGGGACGGGTGGGGAGTTGGGGTGGGTCGGGTGGATAGTTGGGAAGAGGATGGGTGGGGAGTTGGGTTGGATCGGGTGGGTAGTTGGGAAGGGGACGGGTGGGTAGTTGTGGAGTGGAGAGGATGGGTGGGTAGTTGGGGAGGGGACGGGTGGCTAGTTGGGAATGGGGTGCGTGGATAGTTGGGAAGGGGACAGGTGGGTAGTTGGGGAGGGGACGGGTGGATAGTTGGGTAGGGGATGGGTGGGTAGTTGGGGAGAGGACGGGTGGGTAGTTGGGAAGGGGGCGGGTGGATAGTTGGGAAGGGGACGGGTGGGTAGTTGGGGTGGGTCGGGTGGATAGTTGGGAAGGGGACGGGTGGGGAGTTGGGGTGGGTCGGGTGGATCGTTGGGAAGGGGATGGGTGGGTAGTTGGGTAGGGGATGGGTGGATAGTTGGGAAGGTGATGGGTGGGTAGTTGAGGGGTTATGGGTGGGTAGTTGGGGAGGCTACAGGTCCGTAATTGGGGAGGGGACGGGTGGGTAATTGGGGAGAGGACGGGTGGGTAGTTGGGAAGGGGGCGGGTGGATAGTTGGGAAGGGGAAGGGTGGGTAGTTGGTGTGGGTCGGATGGATAGTTGGGAAGAGGACGGGTGGGGAGTTGGGGTGGGTCGGGTGGATAGTTGGGAAGGGGACGGGTGGGTAGTTGGGAAGGTGACGGGTGGGTAGTTGGGAAGTGGACGGGTGGGTAGTTGGGGAGGGGACGGATGGGTAGTTGGGGAGGGGACTGGTGGGTAGTTGGGGAGGGGACGTGTGGGTAGTTGGGGAGGAGTAGATGATAAATGTTGTTCCTGGGACACCCCCAAATCTCCATTCACTTACATGTAAATTCTCCTCTCACCCTCACTTTCCCTCATTTCCCCTTAACACCTCTATTTCTGCCACCCTGATCTTTACGAACCTTTTGGCCTTTTGACATACTAGCTATAGCAAAATATAACCTACTCTTATCCTCAATGTTGTTCATTAGACCACTCAAACAATGATCCTACGAATATTTGCTCCCTCTCACTCTCTTAATATCAATGATCCTGAGTAGACCACTCAAACAATGATCCTACAAATATTTGTTTATGCATAGGAAATAATTTAATTCTCCTACTACTCTCTTCACCATCTAATATATTAACAAAGCATATGTTTGAGTTTGGTTCTTTATCAAGATATTGTTGTGGATATGAGAATGTTTTTTTTATTTTGTTGTTGTGGTAAAATGTTGTTGTAAAAGGTTGTAAAATATCACCCCTCCTCCCTCCGTTTGTGGTTGTATAAAGGTCAAAGGGCGTTTCCGTAGTTAGTCCATAAAACATACATGCAGGACACGATATATCCTTTCTTTTGACAGTTATATCCTTATTATGTGTATTAGCGTAAGGCTGTGTCTTCCATTAATTGAAATACTCCATTGCACCAGTGAAAGAGATAGATTCCCTTCCATTCCCCCCTTTCCGTCAATTGCAATTCGAAGTGCCTTCCGCATTTTGGTCGGTTTTTCCCTCCAATAACCGCCATTGACCACGAGGCTCGAGTCGGGGAAGGAAGGCGTGTCTCCACCTCGTCATAGAGGAGAGGAGTGAGCCCGCCCCACTCGACCAACCATGAGCCAGGGGTTCGGCTAGAGAGGGCGGAGGAAGAGCGATCGGGGAGGGTCGCAAAGGTTGAGGGGCGGGGGCCTATATAACCCAAGGCAGGGCGTGTCCAAAAGAGAGATGCGTTTTTACAGAGGAGAGCACTGAGCAGAAGACAGAAAGGCCTGGAGTTGGACTTTGAGTTGGTCTGAGTTGGTTGGGAGTCGGTCGTCAAGTGCAGAGTGGTGAAGAGTCAGTCAGTAGAGGTGGTGGTCAAGTGGTTGCGTTGGTTGCGGTGAGGAGTCGGTGGTAAAGAGTGAGGGACCAAGAAAGAGAGAGAAAGAGTCCTGAAGCAAGAGAGGAAGTTGTTGGACTGGGTGGGACTAAGGAAGGAGAGAGAACCCGTCACACCAATCCCCCAAGCTCCGCGTTGGCTCCACCAAGCTCCGCGTTGGCTCCACCAAGCGTTCAGCTCCACCAAGCTCCGCGCTGGCTCCACCAAGCTCCGCGTTGGCTCCACCAAGCTCCGCGTTGGCTCCACCAAGCTCCACGTTGGCTCCACCAAGCTCCGCGTTGGCTCCACCAAGCGTTCACCTCCAGCCATCCACCTCCTGCAATTCCCCGTGTGAGTCGTCTTTTGTTTGTTCTGTCCTGGGTTAATTAAGTCTGTATAAGCTAGTATTTTCCCTGTGTCACCTGCGTCTTATGTGCTTGTAAATAAACGTGACTGCTTTCTTTTTGCTTGTGTGTAAATAGTCAATAAATTCAGTCGTATTTCCAAACCTTTCTTTGCCTTCGTTTTCCTCTTTGCATTGCGTCGTTTTCGTCTTTTCCCTCATTGAGCAGCTAGGGTGCGATACGGCCAAAGTCTGGGTGAATCGGGTGAGTTTTGTTAGGTCGCGGTTTTAAACCACCGCTCGGTCTATAACATCCTAACCGCGATCTATAACAATATTTTAACTGAGCTAAGATAAAATGATAAACCTCCCTCAATGTTCTTGTTTGATCACCTCCTGTGCCACACACCATTTTAAAATTAAAGTATATATTTTCCTGACAACCATCAAAGTTTTCCGTCCACTCAAAAATATTTCCATCTTTTTCACCCAACTCACCAGTATTTAAATTAATTCTCTTATTTGTTTCGTGAACTTTTTTACCAGTTGCCTTTTCAATAAGTCTTATTTGATATTTTTCACATTCATTATGTTTTCCATTTATATACCAAGGTTGATTACACCTCCACTCTTTAGTCTGGTTGATACTTGGTTCTATCATTTATATAATAGTAAAAAAGTCGGCGGTAGCCCGTTAAAATCCCTAACCCCCCTTTTTAACTTGTCACTTATATATTTTATCACTTATAACCAAAAGGGAGGCTATCAATTCCATTTTCTAAAATAAACCTCTTATCATCAAAAGCCCCCAATTCTTTCTTATTCACCTCTCCTGAATATAATTGATGTTTATAACTTCTTATTCCATTAATCTTTCTAAACTCTTCTTTCTTTGTTGTTAAACAGTTATTATAATCCTTAAAGTTTCTTGTTTCTTTAATAACATTTTTCTTTACACCTTTTAACTTCTTGTCAGTCTTTTCAACATTATTCACAATGTATTTATAAGCATAAGCCTTGGACCTCAATCCCACAAATTCACTCATAACATTTCCTCCTAATTCATCCTTGAACTTTCCAATCACCTTTTTATTTTTAGAAGAGAACAACTCACTCTCTGGACTGTAATTACTTGTATCATAGATATTAATGTCCTTTTTCATGTCTGAATAAACATCATCAGTATTAATTTTCAAAATAAAACTATCTGTATCCATATAAAGTAGATTAACATCATTTTGATATTTCTTCCTCAAGTTATTGTAAAAGTAATCATACATTCATGACTTTGATAAATCAAGAATTGATGTTCCAATATAAATAGGTTTGTCCATTTCAATACTCTCTTTAACCAAATGGATCGCAC
This sequence comes from Myxine glutinosa, assembly GCF_964187855.1. Lineage (NCBI taxonomy): Eukaryota > Metazoa > Chordata > Myxini > Myxiniformes > Myxinidae > Myxine > Myxine glutinosa. Next base: position 142,566,204 of record NC_136261.1, on the reverse strand, counting down.
AAAAGTTCTCAGTAAAGACCTCAGCTCTTATAAAACTCGGTCTATTAATTAATTTTGATGCTTGTTCCCAAGATGTTGATAGTCTGATATTTTGTCTTTTCCTCACATTCTCCATGGTCTTACCAAAGACCGCATTATTCATCAATTTATAAAAGTCTTTCTCAAAATCTGTTTTTGACTCTGTTCTTCTTTGTGTATTAAAATCAATGTACCCCTTTAACCAATGACTTTGATTGAACTTTAGAACAATATGGATCTTCTCTACTCTTAGACCTTTTGATAAATATTGTCGCAAATTTCTTTGGTGTAGAACATAATTTTTCTTGTTATATAATGTAGTAAGTAATTTTTCTGTTGATTCACCTTTTACATCAAACGATTGTTGATAATCACTCAACCATTCTTTCTTTGGACTTTCTTTCTCACAAGCAAATGGAAGATCTTTATGTTTGATATGAAGTTCTTCAGGATATTTTAAATCGACCTCAAAATAATAACCAACCTTTGAATCATCCAATTCTTTTTGTGTAGAGATACATACATCTTGTAAAACCTTTTCGTAGTCTTTTTCCTTTACCCATCTAAGTTTTCCATAAGGAAGAGCCTGAGACATTGCCCAGCCATACAGGTTGTTCACGTCATAGTACATCAAGTAAGAACTCTTTTTTGTTGAATCATAATTTGGAAGATATTTGTTATTTGCTTTTGCGTATCTACTCGAGCAGACTTGTGAAATTCCACCTCTTTTTGCCTTTTCAATCATCAAAAGCATATCAACATCGGTTATCAATCCAAAACTTGTTTTGTCATTTTCAACATCGCACTCCAAGCCAATCCAGGTGCTGTGTAGTAGTGAGCAGGATCCAATCCATATCCAGTGCGACAAACAGATCTAAAGGCTTCAAATACATCGGCCAATAAAAGCACATCAGTTTTGAGATACAAATCGTGATACTCGCCAAGATTCTTGATGTTATATTTTTCCCAAACATTTTGTGCGTGTACATAATCTTTATCAGATATATGACTGTTGTTTAATTTGTTATGGAAATTTTCTTTTAAAGGAAGTTGTGTTTCATTGAATCTCTCAAATGAGTCCATATAGTCATAGGGGTAAATTCCCTTTTGTGTTAGTAAATCTATATCTGGAAAATACTCTGAAAGACATGGAAACTCTTTTAGATTTTGAACCAAGTTAGCCAATGGACTTGCCATGAATTTAAATGTATCAAGAAATCTGATATGAGTAATAGGAGATGTGTGAATTGTTTTTGTGAATGAAATGTATTTCTGATCCGTGTTAGGAATTGCTGAAATGTGTCCAGATGTCTTTGAAAGTTCATTAATAAATAGATGCGTATCATAATGAGCGTTGTTATGAAGAAAGACAGGAATGAAAGAGGGGAGTTTATAATTAATATTACAACTTTGATGAGCCGGACTTCTATATTTACCAGTGAGATGACAATGATCTCTAACCTTTAGACCGTCGCCAATTGTTTTCTCACAAATATGACAGACATTGTTTTTTCTAAATTCCCTTTTCTCTTCACTCGTCAAGGACATTGGTTTATTGGTTTCTCTCATTATCATGGTTAATTGAACACAGTCTTTTTCTAGTCGTTTCACAAACTCCTCTGGGGCATTTGAGCCTCTATACTCCTCTAACTTGTATATTCATCACAAACGGATGATTTGATATCTATCTATAATGCCAGTAATCTCTGTGTGTCTGTCTGTGACCGCTGTTTCTCGACAACCACGGGTCCGATATACTTGAAACTTGCCAGGTATATTGCTGGGGACCCGAGGATGTGCCTTTTCAAGGTTTCATATTAATCGGACAAGTAGTTACCGAGCTATGTCCAAAAAACGATTCAACCAATCAGAGAGCAGCGAGTTATCACGTGTGCCGAACGTGGCGAACAGACTCTGCCTCGGACGGCACATTTGAGAGCGTATTCATTTATTTCACGTTGGCAAACTATGTTGCCGCTATGTTGGCGTTAAACTATGTTTTAAAACTAATTAAAACTAATTTGCGATTCTTTCGCTTTCCTGCGCGTTTGTGCACGCTATGGCGATTTCTTTACCAAACTCCGCAAGCCGTTCGCTTTGGACCAAACCATTTCATGTAAATAGAGGGGGGGGATTGTCACCGTACTCGCAAGCCGTTCGCTTTGGACCAAACCATTTCATGTAAATAGAGGGGGGGGATTGTCACCGTACTCGCAAGCCGTTCGCTTTGGACCAAACCATTTCATGTAAATAGAGGGGGGGGATTGTCACCGTACTCGCAAGCCGTTCGCTTTGGCTTTGCGAATGGACCAAACCATTTCATGTAAATAGAGGGGGGGGATATAATTTTAGATATATATATAGTACGGTCACGCGGGCCGCACCAAGGAACGGGCACCCACGTACGGGCACGTCCTAGTAATAACAAAAACCTCAAGGAGTATGTTTTTGATATTTATTTGTGTATGATTCTTTTGGATCTGGAGAAGCAGTATCTATTTTTTCAAGAATACTTTCGAAATCAGCATATATTACAAACGGATTTTTGATCGTTTTCTTTTCATCTTTGAATGTGATCTTTGAGCCTTCTTTAGGCATATTGATTACCGTTGATTTATGATCACCACAATAATTTGAATGTTTATCTAATCTTTCTTGTGAATTGAAGAAGTTAAGACAACGCAAACAAATATATATTTTATTTGTTCTTTTACATACTTGTGGTTTTATTAATTTAGCAATATCTTTGATGTATGTACAATGTGAATTTTCCTCTGAATTAAAATATAGAAGATTAATATGAGTTTGTTTACAATTGTCAGAAAGCTTTAAAACCTGAATGTTGTTTGTTTCTGTTCGACCATAAACATTAACTGATAAATTATTTATCTTTTCAAATTTAGGAATATCATTTAAAGCCATAGGAAACTTTAGATCTTTCGTATTTAATGTATTCTCATATTTTTTATAATGAGACACTGAAGGAGCCGTGCTCCCACGTCGATCGGAAGAATGGACGCGACAAAAAGCTGGAATTCGTCCGAGTTGCTTTATTCAAACAAAACAGCTCAGGTACTCTCCAAAGCCCGTTTATCGGGCAGCAATATATATACACACATTATCCCAGAGCGTTTGCCCGGGAACGGCGAGAGGGGGCAAGCCCGGGCATCCCGGCCGAGGCCTGGCAAGTTGAGCGCGGGCCTGCCCGGGCGTCCTGGACGAGCCCGGCATGGTGATCGCTCCGCATCCTTGGTAGGTGCAAGGCGATTGTGAAAACCCAGCGGTAGCCGCTACACACGTCCCCCCAGAATCGACTTGCACCGGCAGGGTCAATGTGAGGGGGGTCCTGATGACCCGGCCGAAGCGACCCCTGGCGGGTCGTGGGGGGGGGGGGGGGTCCAGTGTGGTGGTGGGCGGTCGAGTGGGGGGCACCGTGGACGGGGGGCGGCCTCACCGTGGCGGAAGGGCCAACCGTGGCGGTTGGTCGATGTCCACGTGCGCCGGCTTGAGGCGGTCCACCGCAATCCGGTCCGACCTGCCGCCGATGTCGATGATGAACGACTTGTCGTCCCGTCGCAGGACCCGGAAGGGCCCGTCGTACGGCGGCCGGAGTGGCCCCCGATGTGCGTCATGACGCACAAAAACATACTCCGCTGTGCGAAGTGCTGGGGGGACGTAGGACTGGGGGTCACCGTGGTGGGATGTTGGCATGGGGGCAAACCGTCGGGCGGCCTCCTGGAGGTCCGAGCGCTGGCGAGCTGCGGACCAGGGACTGGTAGCGTCGGGCACGAACTCGCCCGGGACGCGTAGCGCCTGGCCGTAGACAAGCTCGGCGGTGGAAGCCCGGAGGTCCTCCTTGGGGGCCGTGCGGAGGCCCAAAAGGACCCACGGCAGCCGGTCGGCCCAACCGCCGTCCTGAAGGCCGCCCATGAGCGCGGCCTTCATGAAGCGGTGGAATCGCTCGCACAACCCGTTGGCTTGGGGGTGGTAGGCCGTAGTACGGTGGAGCTTGACCCCCAGGTTGCGTGCGACCACGCCCCACAGCTCGGAGGTGAACTGTGGTCCGCGGTCTGACGAGATGTCCGCCGGTGCGCCGAAGCGGGCGACCCAGGTGGCGATGAAAGCCTGCGCCACGTCGGCGGTGGTGGTGGAGACGGGGGGAACGGCCTCCGGCCACCTCTTGGTCCTGTCCACCATGGTGAGCAGGTGTGTGAACCCCCGTGACGGGGGGAGGGGGCCCACCAGATCCACAGTGACGTGGTCGAAACGTCGTTCGGGCACGGTGAAAGGTGCCAGCGGGGCCTGGGTGTGTCGGTGGACCTTGGCCTGTTGGCAGACTGTGCAAGTGCTGGTCCAATCGCGGACGTCCCGTCGAAGGCCATGCCAGACGAATCGCGCCGACACCAGCTTCTGGGAAGCTTTCCGGCCCGGGTGGGAAAGGCCGTGGAGGGAGGCGAAGATGCGACGTTGCCAGGTAACGGGCACGATGGGGCGAGGCTGGCCTTGGGAGACGTCGCAGAGCAGGACAGTGTCCGCGAAGGGGATGTCGGCCAGGCGGAGGCCCGTGTCCGCCCCCCGGAGGGCTTGCACCGTGGTGTCGGTGGTTTGGTCCGCCGCCATAAGCGCGAAGTCCACGCCGAGGTGGACCGCGTTCGCGCTGGCCCGAGAAAGACAGTCGGCCACGGCGTTGTTTTTGCCGGGGACGTGACGGATGTCTGTGGTAAACTCCGACACGGCGGAGAGGTGGTGCTGTTGGCGGGCCGACCACGGCTCCGTGACCTTGGCCATTGCGTAAACCAACGGCTTGTGGTCAACGAACGCCGTGAAGGGTCGGCCCTCCAGGAGGTGGCGGAAATGGCGAACGGCCAGGTGTAGACCGAGGAGCTCACGGTCAAACGTACTGTATTTGAGCTCATTCGGCCGGAGCTGCCGGCTGAAAAAAGCAAGTGGCTGCCAAACCCCGTTCACCCATTGCTCATGTACGGCACCCACCGCGTAGTTGGAGGCATCCGTGGTGAGGGCGATGGGAGCGTTGAGCACCGGGTGAGCGAGCAGTGTTGCGTCGGCGAGGGCCCGCTTTGAGCTTTGGAAGGCCGCGTCCATTGCTGCGGACCAGACGATGTCGTGCTTGGACAGCTTGCCCCGGAGGGCTTCGTAGAGGGGCCGCATGAGTTGAGCAGCACGGGGTACGAAGCGGTGATAGAAATTCACCATTCCCAGGAATTCCTGCAGGGTCTTTATGGAGCGGGGATGCGGAAACGTGGTGATGGCCTCGACCTTGGTTGGCAGCGGCACGGCCCCGTTCTTGGTGATGTGGTGGCCCAAAAAATCAACGGCCGTCGTGCCGAAGTGGCATTTGGCCAGGTTGACGATGAGGCCGTGCTCGCTGAGGCGCCTGAACAGTGTTCGGAGGTGGAGGAGGTGCTCGGCCTGGGACGTGCTGGCGACGAGGATGTCGTCCAGGTAAACGAAGAGGAATGGCAGGTCACGCAGCATGCCGTCCATCAAGCGCTGGAACGCCTGAGCCGCGTTCTTGAAAACAAACGGCATCCCTAGGAATTCGAATAAGCCGAATGGCGTGATGACTGCCATTTTAGGGACGTCGGCCGCCCTGACAGGTACATGGTGATATCCCCGTATGAGGTCGATTTTTGAAAAAATGACCCGTCCCGCCAGACGGGCGGAGAAGTCTTGGATGTGCGGGATCGGATACCTGTCGGGGGTGGTAGCATCGTTAAGATGGCGGTCGTCGCCACATGGGCGCCAGCCACCCCCTGGCTTTGGGACGATGTGTAGTGGCGAAGCCCACGCGCTGTCGGAGCGCCGCACGATGCCGAGGTGTTCTAAAGCGTCGAACTCGGCTTTGGCCACGGCGAGCTTGGCTGGGTCGAGGCAGTGGGCTCTGGTGTAGACCGGCGGGCCCGTGGTTGGTATGTGGTGCTCGATCCCATGTCGTACTGCGACGGCCGGAAACGTCGGCCGCGTGAGGGCCGGGAACTCCGTGAGCAGGCGAGCAAACTCGTTCGCCGCCGGGAGGGCCCATGCCAGCTCGGTCGGAGCGGAGCTGCTCAATGTGCATACCAGGGAGCTGAAGGTTTCGGCGTTGATTAGGCGACGCCGTTGGACGTCCACCAGCAGTCCGTGTGCGCAGAGGAAGTCGGCGCCTAGCAGAGCCATGGGCACGTTTGTGGTTACAAATGTCCAAGTAAAGCGTTGGCCGCCGAAGCAGAGGGTGACATTGCGCGGGCCAAAGGTGCGGATGGCCGATCCATTGGCCGCAACCAAGGAGGGGCCGCAAACCGCGGACTGCCTGTCCTGGTCAGAGGCGGGTATGACTCTCATTTGGGCGCCGGTGTCGCACAGGAAGCGCCGTCCGGACGCTTTGTCCGTGATGAACAGTAATTTGCCCATGTGGCCGGCGCTCATGGCTGGTAATGAACGCCGGCCCGGCCATTTCCCGGCCTGCCGAAGGTACACGGGGGTCGGCATGTCCGGGCCTTCTGTCCGAACCTGGCATGATAGTGACACCACGCTTGGTCAGGTGGAGGCCCCGGTCGTCGTGCTGGAGGTGGTCGGCTCGGTGTAGCGGTCGCCGATTGCGTCGGCAGTTCGGTCGTCGACCGTGCCGGGTGCTCGGGCGCCATGGGTGTTGCGTCGGACGGCGGTGGGCCCCAGGTCGCTGCTGCAATGCGTTGGCCTGCCGCGGAGATCTTGTCGGCTTCCCTGGCGAGGGCACGGGGATCCGTGATCGTCGTGCTTGCCAGGGCGAGGCGTACCGGGCTAGGCAGCTGACGGAGGAACAGCTCCCGGAACAGGAATGCCGGAGAGTGCTCGCCGAGCAGCGAAAGCATGTAGTCCATTCGCTCGGACGGGCGCGTGTCCCCGAGCTCGGGCAGGTCGAGCAGGCGCCGTGCGCGTTCCGCCGATGGGAGGGCGAAAGCGTCGAGGAGGAGCTTTTAAATCGCGCCATATTTGTCAGCGGCTGGCGGGCTCTCGAGGAGGCTCAGGGCGCGGGCCATGGTGGCTGAACCGAGCGCTGCTACCACATGGTGGAAGCGGGTGTCGTCGGCCGTGATGCCTCACAGGGTGAACAGGGAGTCCGCCTGTGCGAACCAAACCGCCGCGTGAGCCTCCCAGAAGGTAGGCAGTTTGAGGGCAACTGCCGTGTCCATGTCGGTAGGTCACCAATGAAGGAGCCGTGCTCCCACGTCGATCGGAAGAATGGACGCGACAAAAAGCTGGAATTCGCCCGAGTTGCTTTATTCAAACAAAACAGCTCAGGTACTCTCCAAAGCCCGTTTATCGGGCAGCAATATATATACACACATTATCCCGGAGCGTTTGCCCGGGAACGGCGAGAGGGGGCAAGCCCGGGCATCCCGGACGCGGCCTGGCAAGTCGAGAGCGGGCGTGGCCGCGCGTGCCCGGGCATGCCCTGGCGTCCCGGCCGAGGCCTGGCAAGTTGAGCGCGGGCCTGCCCGGGCGTCCTGGACGAGCCCGGCATGGTGATCGCTCCGCGTCCTTGGTAGGTGCAAGGCGATTGTGAAAACCCAGCGGTAGCCGCTACAATACTCTTTCATCATGAAAATGTGGAGGATGTAAGTGTGCTAAAATAGACCAGAGAAAACATTTATTTTCTTTATTTTTGATATTGATAACTGCTTTTCTATTTTTGATAACACAAGGTAAATCAATGTAAGAAGAAGCTTTTAGAGGATCTGATTTAAGAATATGAATGGCTATGAAAATAATTTTTCCTATATTGAATCCACTTCCTACGATTGAATTATCCACATCTTGCTCTTGTTTAATAAGTTCATCATAGACTCCTGATGTTTTAAAATCTTGATATGAAGATATAAAGTGTGGCTCAGTTCTCATGTATGGTGTATCTATAACTCCTTCGTCCTTTGTCTTTTCTAATTTTACTCCCATATAAAATTTACGTGGTTTCATTTCTTTTAGTGTTTTTTCAATCAACGTTTGAACAGCAGGTTTGACTCTTTCTACAGCATCAACTGTAGACTTTGGTTCAGGAGGTTTGAAGTTGAAGACTCTTATTTTAATATGTCCTTTGAATGCTCCATCACTGTTTTTAGTTGTAATAAAATTTGATAAATGTTGATTTGTTTTAAGATGTATTTCGAAGCCTTTCTTGGGGATATTTTTTATTACAGACAGAACAGTGTTTTGTTTCCTTCTGAATAGGAGATAGTAGGTGAAGTAGATTTAATGTGTGTTTGTTAGTTTTAAGGTGTCTTTTGTATTGTTTATATTCTTGTTCACAAACGTCGCAATACGTTGCTTTGATCATATTTATATAGCAAAATTATACTTAAAGTAAAACACCTTTTTAGAGGCTTTTAAAAAAGATGAAACTGTGCTTAAAGTAAAACACTTATAGAAGAAACTGTGCTTCGAAGAAAGTGCCTTTTTACAGGCTTTTTATATATGAAACTATACTTGAAGTAAAACACCTTTTTATAGGTATACTAAAAGTAAAGTGCTTTAATCACAAAACTCAACACTAAAATCATCATCATCAATACCATCACAAAATTCAACAATAAAATCATCATCATTAAAGCTACCATTGTAGCGGTTACCGCTGGATGTACATAATCGCCTTGCACCGGCCAGAACACGGCCAGACGCGCCTCTCCCGGGCATGCCCGGACTCACTGTTCCCGGGCACGCCCGAACCTCCCGGGCACGCCCGGTCTCGTCTTTCCCGGGCATGCCCGCTCTCGCCTTTCCAGGGCTCGCCCAGAGCGTCCGGGCATGCCCGCTATCGCCTTTCCAGGGCTCGCCCAGAGCGTCCGGGCATGCCCGCTATCGCCTTTCCAGTGCTCGCCCAGAGCGCCCGGGCACGCCCAGCCTCGACTTGCCAGGCCGCAGCCAAACACGCCCGGGCAGGTCCAGACTCGCCTTTCCAAGGCTCGCCCTTGATACCCGGGCATGCCCGGTATAGCTTTTGCCGGGCAAACTTCCCGACATAAATGTGTATATATATTGTTGCCCGAAAAACGGGCTTGTCAGAATACCTGAGCTGTTTTGTTTCAATAAAGCAACTCGGACGAATTCCGTCTTTGGTCGCGTCAATTCTTTCGACTCGCGTTGGAGCGCAGTTCCTTCATTGGTGACCTACCGACATGGATACGGCAGTGACGCTTAAACTGCCTACCTTCTGGGAGACTCACGCGGCTGTTTGGTTCGCCCAGGCGGACTCCCAGTTCGCCCTGCGAGGCATCACCGCGGACGACACCCGCTTCCACCATGTTGTGGCGGCACTCGGTTCCACCACCGCGGCCCGTGCCTTGAGCCTCCTCCAGCACCCGCCGGCTGCTGACAAATACGACGCGCTGAAGACGCTCCTCCTCGGCGCGTTCGCCCTCTCACCGGCAGCAAGCGCACGGCACCTGCTTGACCTGCCCGAGCTCGGCGACACGCACCCGTCCGAGCGCATGGACTATATGCTCTCGTTGCTCGGCGAGCACTCTCCGGCATTCCTGTTCCGGGAGCTGTTCCTCCGTCAGCTGCCTAACCCGGTATGCCTCGCCCTGGCTGGCACGTTGATCACGGATTCCCGCGCCCTCGCCAGGGAAGCCGATAAGATCTCCACGGCGGGCCAGCACATCGGCGCGGTTACCTGGAGCCCGCCGCCGTCCGAGGCGACGCCCACGACGCCCGAGCGCCCTGCGCGGTTGGAGGCCGAACTGCCGGTGCAACTGGCGGCCGCCACGCCGCACCGCCCGCTTCCGACACGACGGCCGGGGCCTCCACCTGACCGGGTGTGGTGTTATTACCACGCCAGGTTCGGACACAAGGCTCGGACGTGCCGGCCCCTGTACACTTTCGGCAGGTCGGGAAACGGCCGGGCCGGCGTTCATTCCCAGCCATGAGCGCCGGCCACTCGGGCAACTTGCTGTTTATTCGGGACAAAGCGTCTGGACGGCGTTTCCTGTGTGACACCGGCGCCCAACTGAGCGTCATACCTGCCTCCGAGCAGGACAGGCTGGACGCAGTTTGCGGCCCCTCTTTGGTCGCTGCTAATGGCTCGGCCATACGCACTTTCGGCCCACGCGTCGTCACCCTCTGCTTCGGCAGCCAGCGCTTTCAATGGACTTTTGTTACCGCCAGCGTCCCCGTGGCTTTCCTGGGCGCCGACTTCCTCTGCGCGCACGGGCTGCTGGTCGATGTCAAACGACGTCGCCTTGTCCACGCCGAGACCTTCAGCTCCCTGGCGTGCACAATGAGCAGCTCCGCGCCGACCGAACTGGCGTGCGCCCTCCCGGCAACGAACGAGTTCGCTCGCCTGCTCGTGGAATTCCCGGCCCTCACGCGGCCGACGTTTTCGGCCGTCGCGGTGCGGCACGGGATCGAGCACCACATACCCACTACAGGCCCGCCGGTCTACGCCAGGGCCCGCCGCCTCGACCCAGCCAAGCTCGCCGTGGCAAAGGCCGAATTCGACGCGTTGGAGCACCTCGGCATCGTGCGGCGCTCCGATAGCGTGTGGGCCTCGCCACTGCACATCGTGCCAAAGCCGGGGGGTGGATGGCGCCCGTGTGGCGACTACCACCGTCTCAATGACGCTACCACCCCCGACAGGTACCCGATCCCGCATATTCAGGACTTTTCTGCCCGTTTGGCGGGACGGGTCATCTTTTCGAAAATTGACCTGATACGGGGCTACCACCAGGTACCTGTCCGGGCGGCCGACGTCCCGAAGACGGCCGTCATCACGCCGTTCGGCCTGTTCGAATTTTTGCGGATGCCGTTTGGCCTCAAGAACGCGGCCCAGGCGTTCCAGCGCTTGATGGACGGCGTGCTGCGCGACCTGCCGTTTCTTTTCGTCTATCTGGACGACATCCTCGTCGCCAGCACGTCCCGCGCCGAGCACCTCCTCCACCTCCGAACACTGTTCGGTCGCCTCAGCGAGCACGGCTTAATTGTCAACCCGGTCAAATGCCACTTCGGCGCGACGACCGTTGACTTTTTGGGCCACCGCATCACCAAGACCGGGGCCGTGCCGCTGCCGACCAAGGTCGAGGCCATCACCACGTTCCCGCGTCCCCGTTCCATCAAGGCCCTCCAAGAGTTCCTCGGCATGGTGAATTTTTATCACCGATTCGTGCCCCGCGCTGCTCAGCTCATGCGGCCCCTTTACGAGGCCCTCCGGGGCAAGCCGGCCAAGCATGACATTGTTTGGTCCGCGGCCATGGACGCGGCCTTCGCCATTGCCAAACGGGCCCTCGCCGATGCAACGCTGCTGGCTCACCCGGTGCTCAACGCGCCCATCGCCCTCGCTACGGACGCCTCCAACTACGCGGTGGGCGCCGTCCATGAGCAATGGGTGGACGGGGTTTGGCAGCCACTCGCTTTTTTCAGCCGGTAACTCCGGCCGAACGAGTTAAACTACAGCACGTTCGACCGCGAGCTGCTCGGGCTATTCCTGGCCGTTCGCCATTTCCGACACCTCCTGGAGGGCCGCCCGTTCACGGCTTTCGTCGACCACAAGCCGTTGGTCTACGCAATGGCTAAGGTCACGGAGCCGTGGTCGGCCCGCCAGCAGCGCCACCTCTCCGCCGTGTCGGAGTTCACCACGGACATCCAGCACGTCGCCGGCAAAGACAACGCCGTGGCCGACTGCCTTTCGCGGGCCAGCGCGAACGCGGTCCACCTCGGCATGGACTTCATGCTCATGGTGGCCGACCAGACCACCGACGCCTCGGTGCAGGCACTCCGCGTGGCGGACACGGGCCTCCGCCTGGCCGACATCCCCTTCGCGGGCACCGTCCTGCTCTGCGACGTCTCCCAGGGCCAGCCTCGCCCCATCGTGCCCGTTTTCTGGCAGCGCCGCATCTTCGCCTCCATCCACGGCCTTTCTCACCCGGGCCGGAAAGCTTCTCAGAAGCTGGTGTCGGCGCGTTTCGTCTGGCACGGCCTTCGACGAAACATCCGCGACTGGGCCAACGCCTGCACGGCCTGCCAGCGAGCCAAGGTCCACCGCCACACCCAGGCCCCGCTGGCACCTTTCGCCATGCCTGAACGGCGTTTCGACCACGTCCACGTGGACCTGGTGGGTCCCCTGCCCCCCTCGCGGGGGTTCACCCACCTGCTCACCATGGTGGACACGACCACCAGGTGGCCGGAGGCCGTGCCCCTCACCTCCACCACCACCGCCGACGTGGCGCAGGCGTTCATCGCCACCTGGGTCGCGCGCTTCGGCGCACCAGCGGACATCTCATCCGACCGCGGCCCACAGTTCACGTCTGAGCTTTGGGGCGCGGTCGCCCGTTCGTTGGGGGTCACGCTGCACCGCACCACGGCCTACCACCCCCAAGCCAATGGGTTGTGCGAGCGGTTTCACCGCTCCATGAAGGCCGCACTCATGGCCGGCCTTCAGGACGACGGTTGGGCTGACCGGCTGCCGTGGGTCCTTTTGGGCCTTCGCACGGCCCCCAAGGAAGACCTCCAGGCGTCCGCCGCCGAGCTCGTCTACGGCCAGCCACTCCGCGTCCCGGGCAAATTCGTGCCTGACGCTACCAGTCCCTGGTCCGCCGCTCGCCAGCGCTCGGACCTCCAGGAGGCCGCCCGACGATTTGCCCCCGTGCCGACGTCCCGCCACGGTGGCCCCCAGTCCTACGTCCCCCCGGCGCTTCGCACAGCGGAGTACGTCTTTGTGCATCATGACGCGCACCGGGGGCCACTCTGGCCGCCGTACGACGGGCCCTTCCGGGTCCTGCGACGGGGCGACAAGTCTTTCATCGTCGACTTCGGCGGCCGGCCGGACCGGATTTCTGTGGACCGCCTCAAACCGGCGCACATGGACGTCGACCGACCACCACGGTTGGCCCTTCCTCCGCGGCGAGGCCGCCCCCCGTCCACAGTTCCCCCCGCTCGACCACCCACCACCACGTCAGACCCCTCCCCACGACCCTCCAGGGGTCGCTTCGGCCGGGTCATCCGGACCCCCCTTAAATTGACCCTGCCGGTGCAGGTCGATTCTGGAGGGGCGTGTGTAGCGGTTACCGCTGGATGTACATAATCGCCTTGCACCGGCCAGAACACGGCCAGACGCGCCTCTCCCGGGCATGCCCGGACTCACTGTTCCCGGGCACGCCCGAACCTCCCGGGCACGCCCGGTCTCGTCTTTCCCGGGCATGCCCGCTCTCGCCTTTCCAGGGCTCACCCAGAGCGTCCGGGCATGCCCGCTATCGCCTTTCCAGGGCACGCCCAGAGCGTCCGGGCATGCCCGCTATCGCCTTTCCAGGGCTCGCCCAGAGCGTCCGGGCATGCCCGCTATCGCCTTTCCAGTGCTCGCCCAGAGCGCCCGGGCACGCCCAGCCTCGACTTGCCAGGCCGCAGCCAAACACGCCCGGGCAGGTCCAGACTCGCCTTTCCAAGGCTCGCCCTTGATACCCGGGCATGCCCGGTATAGCTTTTGCCGGGCAAACTTCCCGACATAAATGTGTATATATATTGTTGCCCGAAAAACGGGCTTGTCAGAATACCTGAGCTGTTTTGTTTCAATAAAGCAACTCGGACGAATTCCGTCTTTGGTCGCGTCAATTCTTTCGACTCGCGTTGGAGCGCAGTTCCTTCACCATCACAAAATTCAACAATAAGATCATCATCAATAAAGCTACTCTCATATGAGCACACAGTATCACTATCACCAATGAATCACTATCACCCAATGAAATAGTAAAATCTTCCGAGTCCATTGAAATACTATCACTCAATGAATCACTATCACCCAATGAAATAGTAAAATCTTCCGAGTCCATTGAAATACTATCGCTCAATGAATCACGATCACACAATGAAATAGTAAAATCTTCACTATCGGATTGACTCATATTTAATTAGCAGAAAAAACCTTTCCATCTATATCAATATACTCTCTTTCATTAACGGATTCAATCTCTACATTTTTAATATCAAAAGTTATCTTTAAATAATCTCTAACTATCATAGAACGAAATGACATTTCACCAGAAATATTAACATCATTCATTTTACTTAGATCTACACCCTTTGGATTATTAAAGAAAATACAAATTTCTCCACGAGTATTGTTGATGGTCTTATCATTCTTTTTCAAAGTATCACGATCGATCACTTTTTCAAGCTTTGAATAAATTGGCAGGAGTAGAGGAGAAACTTTTGTTAGATTTACTTTAATGGATGTCTTTCCAGGTATGGTCTGAGCTCTTCCTCTAAATGAAATAGAGGGGCTCATGTTATTTTCCATAACTGGTTCTACCCAAAAATTTCCATATTTATCTTTGTTCAATTTAACATCTTTGACATATTTTTCTATATCTTCCGCCGAAGTAGAGATTGATTGAAATTTGTCTTTTGTGCTTTGAAACATTGTATTTATTAACTAATAAACTTGCGTTTAGTTTAAGTAAAGTTTTACGATATAAATATGATCAGTTCTGAAGGATATTTAGAATTTCCAGACTCTCCATATAATAAATTAGAGAATTGTCTGGCTTGTGATAGAATAGGGCTTAATAATGAGGGTTCATATAAACAATGTATTTTCTGTGATTTAATCTATCTATAATGCCAGTAATCTCTGTGTGTCTGTCTGTGACCGCTGTTTCTCGACAACCACGGGTCCGATATACTTGAAACTTGCCAGGTATATTGCTGGGGACCCGAGGATGTGCCTTTTCAAGGTTTCATATTAATCGGAGAAGTAGTTACCGAGCTATGTCCAAAAAACGATTCAACCAATCAGAGAGCAGCGAGTTATCACGTGTGCCGAACGTGGCGAACAGACTCTGCCTCAGACGGCACATTTGAGAGCGTATTCATTTATTTCACGTTGGCAAACTATGTTGCCGCTATGTTGGCGTTAAACTATGTTTTAAAACTAATTAAAACTAATTTGCGATTCTTTCGCTTTCCTGCGCGTTTGTGCACGCTATGGCGATTTCTTTACCAAACTCCGCAAGCCGTTCGCTTTGGACCAAACCATTTCATGTAAATAGAGGGGGGGGATTGTCACCGTACTCGCAAGCCGTTCGCTTTGGACCAAACCATTTCATGTAAATAGAGGGGGGGGATTGTCACCGTACTCGCAAGCCGTTCGCTTTGGACCAAACCATTTCATGTAAATAGAGGGGGGGGATTGTCACCGTACTCGCAAGCCGTTCGCTTTGGCTTTGCGAATGGACCAAACCATTTCATGTAAATAGAGGGGGGGGATATAATTTTAGATATATATATAGTACGGTCACGCGGGCCGCACCAAGGAACAGGCACCCACGTACGGGCACGTCCTAGTTTTAATTAATGATAATAAAAAATATAAAAATATATATAACTCTTTTAAATTAGAACCAAAAATGAATTACTTTACAAGATTAATAAGAGAGATGAATGTTAAGTATTGTGATGATAATACACCATTTATTTAAAGGGAAGAGACTATTTGTATTGAGGAAATGTATAAGGGTTTAATGATATTTATTATTCAAAATAATTTTAATGGAAATGTTAATACAAGATACTTTATAAATAAAATAATGAATTATTTTGAAATTAAACCTGAACTCAGGATAAAATATAGAGTTTCTAAAATAGCTCAAAAAAAGTTAGATGACTTGTTTTCCAAATATATAAATGAATGATTTTTTACCCGTTTGGGAAAATAAGATAAAATTTAATAACCATAAAAATATTCCAAATTCATTGAGATGCCTAATAGTCGGTTCAAGCGGATGTGGAAAAACCTGTTTGCTTTTAAAGATGCTCCTTGGCCCTAATTTTTTAGATTATGATAATTTAATAATTTTTACAAAGTCAAGTTTTCAACCTGAGTATCAACTACTCTCACAGGGTTTTAATGTGGGTCTTAAAAAGGAAGACATTATCGGTTTATTTAAACTTCAAAACAAACTAAATGATTATAATATTGAAGATATAATACAATTATTTTGTGATACACAGAAATCAAAACCAAAACCAAAACCCATAACTTGTATTCTCAGTGATAATACGGATGATATACCTTCACCTCAAGATTTAGATAAATCAAAAAAGAACCTCGTTATCTTTGATGATTGTGTTAATGAGAGAAACCAAACAGTAATGGATAGCTACTATACAAGAGGGAGACATTCTTCTTGTCATTGTATTTATCTTAGTCAGTCATATTGTTATGAATTTGGTAGAGCAATATCTAGAGCTAGGTAGATCTGAATAGGTAGGTATTCGGCTGTCGTGACAGGGACTCTACATGTAATAAGTTCTTGATGTTTAGGCGGTTGTCGGGGTAAGATGTATGATTGTGGATCTACCTGGAGGTCCGAGTGTTAAATAGTGAGGGATTAAAGGTAACGCCCCTGTGAGTCTCACCTGGTAGTCAAACCTTTGTCCATTATGGCACTGCAAACCACATAAACATTAGTTAGGTCCTTAGCGCAACATTAAATAATTCCCTTTCCCTGACATTGACTTCGTAATAAATAGACAGGAAACCAGGCCAAAAACACCGCCACGGTTGGCCGCCGCCGTTCGCACCTCAAAGGCCTACCAACCTCGCGTGTACGTGTTACAAAACGACCGCGGGGGGGGTCGCAGACGGGAGATGTCAGGAGTCGCATGCCGCAGAGGGCGTGACCTGGGCGAGTTGGGAGGCTATGATTGGCTGAGGAGTGCGCCAATGTGACGTCATCGGCCACCAATATATGCGACGGTCGGACGCCATTTCAGGCAGTTGAGTTCGTGGCAGACGCAAGTTGAGTTCGTGGCAGACGCAAGTTGAGTTCGTGGCAGACGCAAGTTGAGTTCGTGGCAGACGCAAGTTGAGTTCGTGGCAGTCCAGAGAGTACACAGGGAGTTCGTTGGAGCACACAGTCGACGCGGAGACACAGTTGGTGGAAAAAGCTCCCCGAAGACAGTTGGTGGAAAAGCTCCCCGAAGGCAGTTGGTGGAGAGTTCGTTAGAACACCAAGCACACAGAGCACGCGGCAGTTCGCAGCAGTTCGTTGCAAGTCGAGCCCTCCGTTGAACCATTGGTGCACGGGCCTTGTGGAGATCGTCCTCGTGTGAAGCTGCTGGCCACGCGTCGGACGCGTGGTGCTTGGAGCGGGGCCTCGTGGAGCTTGGAGCGAAGGACCTGGTGGTGTGCGATCGGGCCAAAAGGAGCGGTGTGGACGGCCGCCACCAAGACAACCAAAAGACAGATAAGCCGCATCCGCGTACATTTGAACGACGTGACGTGTTATTTTTGTATTCATAATCTCCCTCGTATCGTGTTTGCTGTCAGTCGTGTGGGGACGTCCCGATTTAGAGTTATTAGATTTACCGGCGCGGCTTTTTCACTGTATTACTATTCGATAATAAATCCTTATATTATTTTCTGTATATATATCTGAACGCAGTTTTCCTGGGTGTTTGATTTTAATAGGTAAGGTTGCGGAGCCTTCGCTGTGTCCCGCCATTCCGCGCGTTTGTGTTGAACTTGAGTCCGCCATTGAGTGTTCGCCTCGGGAGTTAAAGTCTCGCAAATCGGCCATCCGTAACTGTGGTGTTAATCACAGTTGCGTAACAATATTTTCAACTCCCTCGGCGCTCAATAAGAAACAATGCTAATACTTTTATTTTATTTAAGTTAAATTCAATAGATGTAAATAATTTTTGGAGAGATAATTTCTCTACGTTATGTAGTAAAAAAGAATTTGAAAATTATATGAAACACATGATTGGAAAATATAAATATATTGTTGTGAAACAAGATGAGATACTAACTGATATTTTACACACATAAATGACAACTATTATTATTAATCTTGTGGGTAAATCTGCTTCAGGAAAGAACTTTCATAAATCTAAACTCTTGAATCGTAAAAATGAAAAGCTTGTAAGTTTTTTTTTTAAACACCCTATGATTAGTTTTGTCGGTACTACAACCAGGGCAATGCGACCAGGAGAAGTAGAAGGGAAAGATTATTACTACATTTCAATGGAGGAACATATGCGATTGAGGAACGAAGGTCAAATATTTGAGGAGGTCTCTCTTGGTTCTACAAAATATTCACAATGTAAGAGTGAGTTAAATAAAGTAAAATCTAACGGTCTTGGGATTTTAGAAACTAATCCTGAAGGAATGAGACAAATTATTAAACATTAGCGTGGTGATGGAGTTAAGATTTTATCATTCGACATTCGGTTTTGATATCGATGAGGAGACAACGCAAACATATGAAAAGCAGAGATACAAGTATTAGTGAAGAAGAAATAACAACTCGTATTAATACCAATAAAGATTTTGATGAAATATTTAAAGAAAAGGATTTATTTCAACACATTTACTATAATGACGAAGAAAAGGAAAATTTTCCCATTGACCTTTACAATTCATTAAATGATATTTTTCAATAAATAAATACAGAAAATGAATACCGAAGAAAGAGCAAGAAAGTTTAAAGAACACCAAGAGTTGGTTTCAAAAGTTGTAAAGCAACAGGAAGAGATAAAGAAGAAACGGAGACAGAAACTAACTGGTGAAGAAGCCTTTGAAAGAAAGCAAGAGAAATTTTTTAAACCACTTTTAAAAACTCAACAAACGATTTCACCTACAGTTCCCACGGTGGAATTTACTCCAAAAAAACTTCAAATGCTCAAAGATTTTAGCCAAATGACAGAGCAAGAACTTGGAGAATTAGAATATGATGATGAAGGATTATTTCGGAAACTTGAGGAGGTAAATCAACCCCCTAATTATATTGTGGAAGCTCTTCAAAACAATGAATATTCGGCAGATTCAAAAACCAGAGCAGGTCTCATTCCAACAGAAGAACCAGCACAGTTCCATCTTGTGAAAGAAAAGTTATAGATATTTAATGATAAATTGGTGTTCTTAAGTTCTGCTCAACCAAATGTTGAATTAACTCCAAGATTAATGTTTCTTCTTACAAACTCCGGATTTAGCGGTTCAAAATATTTTGAGGAACCACTTGATATGGAAAGAGAGGAAGATAGAGAGTATATTGAGTTGCTAAATGCACTTGATTATGGAGTTTCTGTTGCTGGTAAAAGTAAGAAGAATGAGAAGGAGAAACATATTATTGATGCTTTAAGTAAGCTTGGTTCGGGTGTTAGTTTTCTTCCAAATGACCCATCACAATTAGTTAATAGGTTATTATTGTTGTTAGGTAGTAAGAAGGCTGGAAACAACAATTGTTTTAATGAAGCATCCGCCATTTTAGATCAGTTGATGAATATGAAAATAATTAATAAATGTCAATACAAAGATATTTTATTAGATATTAAATAAGTTGAGAAGCACAATTCTTAGTTTTAATTTCACAACGAGTGATTACACAGCTTCATTCCCTTACCCACTACAACTTGACCCCACAAAAGAATATGAGGCATCTTTATTGTCTATGGAAACTTATAATATCTTGTTTAATATCACAGAGAAAAACAACAAGTTTAGTTATAATCCAGGAAGTGGATATAAATCTATAACCGTTTCACCCAGAGCTTACGAGATTTCTCAAATATCTTCTGAAGTCTCTCGCCTTATGAAAGAACAAGGTGATGAACCAAAAAATAAGGGAATAGATATTCAAAAACACACTTCAAAATCAACTATTAAACTTAAAAATAATTATAAAGTTGATTTCACGATTGAAAAATCGTTTAGAGAGCTATTGGGTTTCTCTTCAAAAAAGATTCAAACTAACGGAACGTTTTACAGTGATAATGTCATTCAAATATCCTCCGGTATAAATTCAGTAATAATTCATTGTGATTTGATTGATGGTGCTTATAACGATGGAATAAGAACAAATACAATATTTTCATTCAGCGCATACTCAACCCCGATTGGTTATAAATTTAATATGGAACCAAAAAATCTTGTCTATTTACCTGTGTCAGGAAAAACCATATACAGAGTAAATTTTAGGATAACCGACCAAGATAATCATATGATATCCTTTAATGATGAAATTATATCCATCAGAATTCACCTACGTGAAGTTTTTCAATAAATAAATAATGGTTATTTTGAGAAAACACGAGTTGGGAAAATATAAAATAATTACAGGGGATGGGATGTTCCTTTCACCATACTATAAGGGTGAAGGTATGTTTCTTGGTAGAGGATACTATAAACCAAAGAGACAACGGGGTGTGGGACATCAATTTAGAAATAAAGGAGATGGGATAATTGATACTCTAATGGGTATTGGTTCAACCATCCTTAAACATAAAGACCTAATTGGTTCAATGTGGCTTTGGAGGCCACATTTCCAAGCTGGCCTCCAAAGCCAGTCGCCGACTGGGCATCCTCCGTCGTGCGAAGTCCTTCCTCGGCACACCTGAGCTCCTCACCACTTACAAGGCTTTCATCCGCAGCTCAATGGAATACTGTTCTCCCCTATGGGCTGGTGCTCCTGCCTCACACCTGGCTCGGCTTCACGCTGTTGAATCCAAAGCTTTCAAAATCATTGGAATCTCCCGCGATGAAGCTATCTCTGAGGGCCTTTCACTCACTCACCGCAGGCAGGTAGGTGGTCTTTCTGTCTTCTACCGACTCCTCTCCGGCCTTGCTCCCCCAGCTCTCTCTGTGCTCTGTCCCCCAAATATTCCTACAGGTCGCACAAGATCTGCCAACAACCCTCTGATGGTTGAACTGCCGAAATCTCGGCTCTCTGCTCACCTTCACTCTTTCATTCCTCTTTTCTCCCGCCTGTGGAACAAACTCCCACACTCCCTTCAATCCCTCTCCTCCCTCCAGGTCTTTAAAACAGCTGTTCACCACCATCTCTTATCTTCCCCCATCCATAACCTTGATCTTTTCTACCCCCACTAATTCACCCTAGATCCACCTTGTTTGAAATTCCAACTTATTTCCTGGAAATCCTGGCAGTGTCCATATGTTTATACCTCTCCCACCCCCCCCCCCCTTCACATGCCTCCCCCCCTTCACATGCCTCCCACCCAAAGCCCTCTCCCTCCCACAGATCTCTCGATGTCTCCATGTCTCTCGGTCCCTGCTCTCAAATGTTGTGTTTGTGTCCTTCCCCCTCTCTCCCCATCTTGTCTACCGCTCCCGATGTTATTTGTTTTATGTGTCTGTTTGTCTTTCTGTGTGATTAATGTTCGCTCTTTCACGAGCCTCGATCTTGTATACAAAAAAAAAAAAAAAAAAAAAAAAAAAAACTGCTTCTGCCGTCGGCTCAGTTGCGGGTGCTATAAAGAGTATAAAAGATGCCCAAAAGGAGTCTCATAAATTACAAGCAATAAAAGAAATAAAAAAGGTAAAACTCAACTATCTTCACAAGAACGACAAAAAATCATTTAAATACTTGGGTCAGGGTTTCAACGATTTTAATGCTATATAAATACAAGTATGGAAGCGATTGATAGTATCTATGATTTGGATGATACGATTATCATTTCAAACTCTACTAAAAAGTAAGACTATTTTAAGGTAAATGCTATAACAGGAACAGACTGGAATTCAAACGGAACAAAAAGTTTTGAAATAAATAATCAACAAACTTACTTGAATCTAGCTGATAGTTTCTTGCTGTGTAAATTTAAATTCACTAAGGCTGCGAATAATACTAATGCTACACTCATAAATGATTTCTTCTGGAAAATGTTTGATAGTGTCCGCCTGTATATTGGAACACAAGAGGTTGAAGCGGTTGATTATGTCTCTGCTACATCTGAAATGATGAAATTTACACTATATTCGTTTAGTGATAGAATGGGTAAGGGAGCTGTTGAAAGTTTTATTCCTGATATGTCAATGGGAACAAATGCTGACCCTGGTTATATTCAAAGGAAGTCAATGTATAATGATGATACAAAAGCAGAGAATAGTTTTACCGTAGCAGTACCTCTTAAAGGTATATTTGGATTTTGTGATTATGACAAAGTTTTGTATGGTCTTAAAATTAGATTTCAACTCCAAAGGAATGATAATGTAAATAGGTTGCTTTTTGGGGCTGTAAATGCTTTTGGAGACAATAATAAATTTGTTATTAATGATTTGTGTTGGTATATTAGTGAATATACTCCTAATCTTAAAACGGAAGAGATGTTAAATAAAAGACTTAACTCAAAGAAACTGCTAAATGTATCATACCTTAAAAGAAGATGTCAACACGTTAAACTGGAACACACTACCTACACTTGGAATTTGGGTGTTCTACCAGGAAAGCCGCGATACCTATGGCTCATTTTTTAAAAAACCAGATGGAGAGGAGGGTACTGATAAGAATAATGCGCTGAGTGATAATGCTAAAGTGAAACAACTTCGGGTTTCTCTTGATGGCACATTTTATCCACGAGATAGATTGGAAATTGATTGGGAAAAAAATGATTATGCGGAAGCCTACAAGTCTTACCAAAAGGTGTGTGAAAGCAACGGTAATAATGATCCAATTTTGGATATGGTTGCGTTTCAAAAACTTTATACAATCTACGCAATTGACCTGAGTTCTCAAAAGGAAACTATAAAATCTAATAGAGTGGATACTTCTCTATACATTGAAAGAGGAGAGAATGAAGAAGTTGATGCTTATTGTTTGCTTTTGGAGGAAACAGAATTACAGATTAATACAGATAATGGTGCTGTGATTAATATCACATAGGTTTTTTCTCATAATATAAATGAGTAGGAAAGAACCGGTATATGTTAATCAAATCAATCTTAATAAATTAACATCTTGTATTCAAAATCAAAAGCCTTGTATTATTAATGTTAATACAATTCAAAGAAAAGGAGCAGTAAGAATTGATGTTTTACTCACAAGAGAGCAGGTAAAAACACTAAATGATGCTGGTTCACTTAAAATTAAAATGACAAAACATATGTTGAAGAAATATTCAACAAGGAAAACGAGTGGAGGATTTCTCCTGTTTCTAATTCCTTTATTTGCTGGTTTAAGTGCGGCGGGAGCATTGACTGGTGGTATTTCAGCAGCGGTAAAAACTGCTAATGAAAGGAAGGCACAACTAAAAGCTCAAAAAGAATTGGAAAGACATAACAAGGAGTTGGAGAAACATATTAGTGGAAGTGGTGTAATTGTGGATTTTGCTCAAAAACTTGAAAGTCTACCTGATAAAGCTAGATTGTTAGTTGGAGATATGCTTTCCTCTATCGCTCAAGCGGGTGTTAAACTAACTAAAAGGGGTAATGGGTTTTATCTTTCTCATAAATAAATGGATAAATGGTTTAAACAATTTGGAAAGAATACAACGTCAAATATAGAACTTACTAAATATTGTAAAAAACTAAAAATTGATAATGTGGTTATTTGTATGAGAGATGAATTAACAAAGTTGTCCAAGAATACAAAGAATATTATTATGAATTTAGACACACAGAATGGTTCTCATTGGGTTTGTATTCATAATAGTCAGGATAAATATTATTTTGATAGTTATGGTATGCCACCACCTGTTGAAGTAATACAATTCTTACAGAATGGTGTTTATCAAACATTTCAAGTTCAAGAAATTAATTCTAAATGTTGTGGCCAATTATGTTTATATGTATTATTTCAACTCAACAATAATGAAAATTTTTATGATGTCATTTTAAATCTAATATAAATGACTTATGTTGGAAAAGATGGTTCTATCTTTGGAGAATCCTCTCAGGATATTGATTTATCAAATTATTATACAAAGGCTCAGGCTGAACGACAAAAATATAATATAACAAAAAATATTAATATGAAAAATACTTATAAATTAATCAATTATCCAAACCCTACAGATGTGAATGACTTAATTAGATTCAGTGATTTATCACAATATATATCTTTAAATAAAACAGCACGTTTTGTTAAACAAGTAAAATTTACAACCACAACACCTGGTTATACTGACCATACACCTTTCCTCATTCAATTTAACTATCTGCTTACAATTGAATTTTATAAAGAAGGACATATAGTTAATATGCGAATTAATAAATGGGGGTATGATATGCCTGATTTAGGGTATAATTGGTCTTTTTCAATAAACTTAGAAGACCTACATGATTTTAATCAGTCTCGTAAAGAAGAATATTATCCACTTGGTGAGGATAAGGATTTATGTGGAAGTGCAATTAGTAAACAACAAATACATGTTTTTAAGAAAAGAAAAATATATGATAGTATAGCGATGGTTAGCATGACAAAGAAAGATGGTAATGAGATAAGGATAGAAAGCCGAGGAATACAAACCGATTTGGTAGTGGGAAGATGGGGTGGTATTACCTGTCATAATATTAATCTCACATATATTTCTGATACATAAATGGCAGGAAGAAGACGACAAGAGAATTATAATTTTTGTATTCAGGGATACCTACAAGAAAAGGGTGCTCGGTATTACATACCTTATGATTTGGAGCATATACATGGAAATTTTGTCATTAAAAACTGGCCTTATACTGATATTGCTAAACCCACAAATAGAGACTTGTTTAAAATATTAAATAAAAATGAACTTCTCAAAGTTATGAAATATAAAACTCTTTTAGAAATCATCAACAAATCTTATTGGTATTCTATTGTGAGAAAAATAATTATAGATACAAGAATATCTCAAAATCCAGATGAATATATGTATAATATTCTTTGGGGCTCAAACTCAAGGGTAGCAAGGGATGAGGAAGGAGTTGAGGAGAAGGAGGAAGGAGTTGAAGAAGAGAAGGAGGAAAGAGAGAAAAAGGAGAAGGAGGAAAGGGAGAAAAAGGAGAAGGAGGAGAGGGAGAAGGAGAAAAAGGAGAAGGAGGAGAGGGAGAAGGAGAAAAAGGAGAACGAGGAGAAGGAGAAGGAGGAGAGGGAGGAAAGAGAGAGGGAGGAAAAATATGAAAAGATGGAAATCAGTGAGCTTAATGAAAGATTGAAGGTATTACGGCAAATAAATAAATCTCAACGCACCGAAGAGGAAAATAAAGAATAAATGGATCTTAGGAAGATATTGTATTCAAGAATAAGGACGTCAATGTCTTCACTTCCAGGGAGAAGATTTACATGAAGAAGAGAAAGGTCATATAGTTGATGATGTTGGTGTTATTGACTTTAGTTAGTTTTATTTGTAAATAAATGGAGGAGAGAGTGAAGTCATTCCTAAGGATTCTTTATGTTTTAAAAATCAAGATAGAAATGCATATGTTGAAAACCAAAAAGGTTTTGGCACTATGTCGGACTTTTTCTCATAAATGAATATGAGTTATTGTCTCAAATGTAAAAAGAAAACGAAATCTAAAAATATCTCTTATGTTAAAGCTAAAAATAATAGAGTTTATCAAAAAGGAATATGTCAAGTGTGTGGCTCTAAAAAGTGCCAATTCATCTCTCCTAAAAGTGGAGGAGACATACAAAAGTTTCTGTCAGGAAGTAAATTTACAACCCCTGGAATTCCTGGGGAACTACATCTACCTGGATATTCTTTCTGTGGTCCTGGAACAAACCTGGATAAAAGATTAGATGAGGCTGACAATCCTAAACCTTGGTCTAAACCTATAAATAGGGTTGATGAAGTGTGTATGAAGCATGATATTGCTTATGGGAATACCACTACATTGGATGAAAAACATGAAGCAGACAGAGAAATGTTATATAATTTGTCTTTGATACGAAATCCTGCGTTGAGAGAGAAAGTTGATAGGTTTATTGTGAAAAAGATGATAAGTGCTAAATTGAAACATGGTCTTGGTTATTCCTCAAAAAACTATTAGGCTCTAATGATGTCATCAAGACTGAGGAGCTTTTGGCTAATGAATTACACAAACCTATAATCACAAAGTTTAAAAGAAGGAAAGTTTATTCTAAATACACCGACCACAGATGGTCCGCTGATTTAATCAAACTAAATAATGATAAGGGATACAGGTATGCTTTAACCGTTATTGATTTGAGGAGTAGATTTGCCTGGGTTGTTCCTTTAAAAAATAAAAGGGGTGATACTTTAATGTTAGCCTTTAAGCTAATATTTGATAGGGAAAAAAGGAAACCAAAGAAGTTATGGACTGATGAGGGAACAGAGTTCTTTAACAAAATATTTATGGAATTTCTTAAGGGGGAGGATTTTAAATTATACAGCACCTTTAATGAAGGAAAAGCAGTTGTTATTGAGCGTTTTAATCGTACTTTGAAAGAGAAATTATATAAAAAATTCACACAACTCGGTTCTCAACAGTGGGTATATTTAATTCAAAATATTGTAGATAATTACAATCATACAGTTCATTCATCAACAAAATCAAAACCATCGGAAACATTTACAAAATTAGAATAGGAAAAGGAGATTAATTTGAGAAAACCCAAGTTCAAAGTTGGTGATATTGTAAGAATATACAGATGGAAAAGCCATTTTGGGAAAGGTTATACCAAAAAATGGACTAATGAATTATTTAAAATCGTTTCTGTAATGGATACAGTCCCTTGGACCTACAAATTATATGATTTAAATGGAGAAGAAATTTTGGGATCATTTTACTCACAAGAATTACAAAAAACACAAGTAGGCAGATAATACCCTTGAAAATAATAAATAAATAATAAAATGTAATGGGGATACATTCTTGAGATCTCTGAACCCCAAACACAGAATCCTTCAACTTTTCAGTTGGGGCTTAACTTTTGTGTGTGTGTACAATGGGGATACGTTCTTGAGATCTGTGAACCCCAAACACAGAATCCCTCAACTTTTCAGTTGGGGCTTAACTTTTGTGTGTGTGTTCAATGGGGATACGTTCTTGAGATATGTGAACCCCAAACACAGAATCCCTCAACTTTTCAGTTGGGGCTTAACTTCTGAACACAATTTTGTTTGTTGGTGGGTGTGTGTGAGTGAGTCATAACTCATAATAATATACGAACCCTAACCCAACCTCAACCCCAACCCTAACCCAAACTGAACCCTTAGCCCCCACATTAAAACACCAAATTTGTTAGTCTAAACAACTGTATCCATTACATCAACCATTTAAAAAGTTCTTAACTCCATCTCTTTGTATAACCTTCCAATTCTATTCATCTTTTTTCCAAAAAAACAATTCAATGATAATATAAGATAAATGAGTCTGTGAGGTTTGACATTCATTCAAAAATTCACCTCACATCCAGAACCCTAACTCAACCCCATCCCTTACCCAACCCATCCCTAACCCTTACATTCAAAATCCCATCCCTAACCCAACCCATCCCTAACCCACACATTCAAAATCCCAACCCTAACCCAACCCATCCCTAACCCAACCCCATCCCTAACCCTCACATTCAAAATCCCAACCCTAACCCAACCCAACCCCAACCCATCCCTGACCCTTACATTCAAAATCCCAACCCTAACCCAACCCATCCCTAACCCAACCCGAACATAATCTTTTTTTTTCTTTTCTTTTTTTTAAATACGTATTTCAATATTTTTTCCTCTTCCTCCAATTCTGTCTTTCAAGGCTTTCAAATTGGAAAAAGTAGAAATGGGAAGAAAGTATTTTCCAGCATTTTCTTCCCCGAACTTTCTTGATATTGCTGAAATATATGTAAAAAAAAAAATATATATATTACTTATCTAATATTGAATGAAATAACATATACTTTAATTGATTATATTAATCAACTGAACTTACCTTAAATCAAACGTCATTAAAGAAAGAACATTGTTCATTGCTTTAGAATCCAAAGAGCCTCCAAGGTAAAACTCTTTCGTTGGATTATCAAGGTAAAACTCATACTCTTGGTCATGGTTGCTCAAAAGGTCTTTAAACAAAATCGATCATTTCACCCCAGGTTGTGGCAAAAGTGGCATTTTCATTTTGTATCTCAGATACAATTTCCTGTGAGAGAAAATAACAACGTATTAATTAATTATTTTTTACATTTAATACACAATTATTATGTGTACAGACTTGGCATTTAATATGGAATATTTTTTTTGTGGGGGTAAACTTACTTTTCAAGATGACTTGGAACCAAAAGTTCACTGGAATTATGTTGAAATTATTCTAGATTTTGTTAATGTGGCCTTTAAAAGAAACAAAAACCACATTTGACATTTCAAAGTAAATAAATTGATCATTGAAAGTGATGTGTACTGATATTGAACTGAATTCACGGACAGTACTGTGTTAAACTTCTGTACGTTTTCCAGAACTATCTCTTTATTTTGCACATTAGCCCAAATTTTTTTCAACAAAAACAAAAGTTAAATTATGACTGGGATTACGGACAGTAAAATTCAGTTCAGTAATTCGTGTAACCCCCACGAGCATTCAGGAGAGCACGTACACGTCGAGGCATGCTGTTCACGAGATTTGCCAAGGTTTGGACAGGAATCGCTTGCCATGCAGTGAAAATAGCCTGCTGCAATTCATGCACAGAGGTCGGCTGCTGGTCCAAGTTGTCGATTTGACGCGTTAATTCTGCCCACAAGTTCACTATCGGATTCATATCCGGGGACATGGCAGGCCACTCCATATGCTCTGCACCATGGTCATCAAGAAAGTGTTGGATCATGCGAGCACGATGAGGCCATGCATTGTCATCTTGGAAGACAAAGTTTCCTCGAAAGGCTGCACAAGCAAATGGAAGCAATGTTTCTTCCAGAATGGCCCTGCACTTGAACTGGTTCAGGTTTCCATTCAGAACAACCTGGTCAGTTTTGCTCCCTGCATGAAAAGCAGCCCAAACGGTCACCCCACCACCTCCAGCTTGGACTCTTGGCACTATACAATCTTCGTTGTAGGCTTCATGCACTTGTCTGCGCACTCGGACGTGGCCATCTTGACGATAGACCAGAAAACTAGACTCGTCACTGAAGGTCATGTGATTCCAGTGTCCTGGCTGCCATTGACGGTGCTCTCTTGCCCACTACAATCGGTGCTGGCTGTGTTGTCTGGTCAGGCGTGGCTTTCTCAGGGGACGCCTGGCACGATAGCCTGCTTGAACCAGTCGTTGGTTGACTAGCCTTCTGGATACAGGCACATTTGTCAGTTGCTGCCACTCAGCCCTAAGCCGATTATCTGACTTGGTACGGCCATTGCAGACTAACCGGTGCAGCTGGCGATCATCTCTCCTTGTGGTTCTGCGGGGACGCCCTGGCCTCGGTATTGGAGTGGGGACACCCCTCTGAGCATTTCGTTTCAGGATCTTTGACACCTGACCTTGAGTGATGCCATACTTCCGAGCAATAGCACGCTGTTTCATGCCGGAATTTCGAAAAGCCACCACTCCATGACAACGGCATTGTCGAGTTGACGGACCATCTCCAGAGGAAGCGGCAATAACTTTTGTAGACATGCAAAAGTCGTTTTCCACTAATACAGAACGCAACAACCCTTATATACCCGATTGTGTAGCCAATCGTCAAATGTACCTGTCCTTACATTTTGTCACGCCACCTGTGATATCATCCTGTTATTGACTTCTTGCTGTGAAAGACAATCAGTGACATGATTCTTTTAACAAATAAATCACCGAAGCATAAAAGAAACTCACCAGATTGATATACTGAGTTCAGAAAGTAAACCCAAGTCAAGAAAAAAATGTATTCCATATTAAATGCCAAGTCTGTATATTAAAATAAAATATTACCTTCATTGATGAGAGATTTGAATCGAGTTTATCAAGGTGAATGTTGAGCTCCACACAGGTAGAGTCTCCAAAATGACCCCACAGGCAGAGTCTCCAAAATGAAACCAGTTTTCAAAATGTCCAAGGTAAAACTCTTTTCCTAATTTTATGAAATTTAGTGAGTCTCCAAGATAGGTTCCACAGTTAGAACCATCTAGGCAGACCTCATAATTTGTTTTTCCCAAATTTAGTTAGTCTCCAAGGTAGGCTCCACAGTTAGAACCATCGAGGCAGACCTCATAATTTGTTTTTCCCAAATTTAGTGAGTCTCCAAGGTATAACTCTTTGGCTGGGTCATCAAGGTAGAACTCGTTCTGTGGGTCTTGGTTGTTCAAAATGTCTTCAAACAAAAAATTAACTTCATTCCAAGTTGTGTTGAAAGCAGTATTGTCATTTCGTATCTCAGATACAATTTCCTGTGAGAGAAAATAACAATGTATTAATTTAATACAATATTATTATTTATATAAATCAAGCTCTGTGAATATTAAAAGAAACTTTGCTAACTCTTACACGAGTCTTGTCTAAAAAAAAAAAAAAAAAAAAAAAAAAATTAACTTACCTCCATTGGTAAGAGGTTCGAGTCCAGTTCATCAATCTGAAGGTTGAGCTCCACACAGGTAGTAGGACTCCAAGGAATGTCAAAATTATCCCATTCCATTTCAGCATGATAGTAGTCCATTCTCAAGTGAAGCAGAAAGCATGTTTGAAAAAGCCTGTGTGGTCGGTGCCTTTTATAAGAAGGGCTGGGTGTGTGTCATTTCCTGTGGAAATTCCCTGGGCAAACCTGGGCGTGTCTTAACTGGAAATGATGTAATGTCTTAACTGGAAATGATACAATGCTGGAGAGTTTATAAAGTGGGTGGGACTTAACAAAGTGGGTGGGGTTTAGCAAAAATGGGCGGGGGCTTAGCCAAAAGTGGGCAGAGCTTAGCAAAAGTGGGCGGGGCTTACAAAAAGTGGGCGGTGCTTAACAAAAACTGGGCGGGCTTACCAAAAAGTGGGCAGAGCCTACCAAAAAGTGTGTGGCACTGGAGGCACTCAAACAAGAACATTGAGGGAGGTTTATCATTTTGTCTTAGCTCAGTTAAAATATCTTGATAAAGAACCAAACTCAAACATATACTTTGTTAATATATTAGATGGTGAAGAGAGTTGGAGGAGAATTAAATTATTTCCTACGCATAAACAAATATTTGTAGGATCATTGTTTGAGTGGTCTACTCGGGATCATTGATATTAAGAGAGTGAGAGGGAGCAAATATTCGTAGGATCATTGTTTGAGTGGTCTAATGAACAACATTGAGGATAAGAGTAGGTTATATTTTGCTATAGCTCGTATGTCAAAAGGCCAAAAGGTTCGTAAAGATCAGGGTGACAGAAATAGAGGTGTTAAGGGGAAATAAGGGAAAGTGAGGGTGAGAGGAAAATTTACATGTAAGTGAATGGAGATTTGGGGGTGTCCCAGGAACAACATTTATCATCTACTGAGAGGGGACGGTTGGGTAGTTGGGAAGGGTTTTTTTTCCAATTTTACCAAACACGATGGAATAATATTTACCGATATGAACAGTGATGTGGCTTTTATTGAAATTCTTCAAATAATGTTTAGATTTTGATGATTTACGTGTGATATGATTTAACGGATGTTTATACAAATCGTTTAAAATAAAAAAAGCCTTCAATTTCTGATATTTTATCTTTTCCTTTGGGCCTCCAGATTGAAGCCCCGCTCGTCGGGCAGGTACCGTTGTTATTTACCTTTATCTAAATGTATTTTCAGCCTCTCAGAAAATTGTACTGCACGGTGTTTTTTTTTCTGAAAAATAGCATATTGTGGCGGGCACAGGGGACAATAATTCCGCGCACCAGTGGGTGGCGCGAGCGTCCAGGCGGGGAACGAAAATGCATGCCCCGCCTTTCGACCGATCGGCCACGCCCGGGTGCAAGGCGTGGTCTCAGGACATATATGCGGGCTCTAAGCTCGAGCCCGCCCAGTGCTGAAGTGCGAGCTCTTAATAAAGACTCTTTGTTTGTACCCATGCTTTGTGGCCTACCTCTCTGGCAATCGAGTCGTGTGTGCACAGCACCACACTGGTGACCCCGATTGGTTCAGCCGTTGCTGACCCCCGAACGCGCCATGGCTACCAATGCCATCGCAATCAAACTCCCGGAGTTTTGGGAGGCGCAGGCCGAAGTTTGGTTTTTGCAAGCCGAAGCTCAATTTCAACTCCGGGGCATCACGGCGGACGAGACCAGGTACTACCATGTGGTCGCCGCCCTTGGGCCCGGCACTGCCGCCCGCGTCGTGTCCATCCTTCGGCGCCCGCCGGGCAACCACAAGTACGAGGCCCTCAAACGTCTCCTCCTCGCCATGTTCGGGCTCACAGAGGTCGAACGTGCCGACCGCCTCCTGGACCTTCCCGCCCTCGGCGACACACGACCATCCGTCTGGATGGATTTCATGCTGTCCCTGCTTGGAGACCAGCGCCCTGATTTCTTATTCCAAGCACTTTTCCTACACCAGCTACCTGCACAGGTGCGCCTCGCGCTGGCCGGTTCCAAAATAACGAAACCCCGCACCCTGGCTGGAGAGGCCGACAAGTATTTCGATGCCTGCAACACGCGGTCGGTGTACGGTGCTGCCGTAGTGGATCCCGGTGCGGAGGCTCCAGCGCCCCCGGCTTCCCTCGTGGCCGCTGCTACGCCCCGTCCACTACCGCCGCCGCCACCACCACCGCCGCCGGCACGTCAGCAGCGGGGGCCACCGCCGCAAACCTGGTGCTACTACCGTGCCAGGTTCGGCCGCCAGGCTAAAACGTGCCGCCCTCCGTGTTCTTTTGACGGGTCGGGAAACGACCGGCGCTCATTTGCGGCCATGAGCGTCGGCCATTCCGGCAGCCTCCTGTTCATCACGGACACCTTGTCCGGGCGCCGTTTCCTTTGCGACACAGGAGAGCAGGTAAGCGTCCTCCCTGCCTCCGCGTCCGACAAGCAAGCCGCGGGCCGGGGCCCCGCTTTGCTTGCCGCCAACGGTACACCAATCCACACATTCGGGAAGCGTTGCCTCTCACTGCGGTTCGGAGGGCAGTGCTTTCAATGGTCGTTCGTCACCGCCAGCGTGCCAATGGCCCTGCTCGGTGCGGACTTCCTACGTGTGCATGGCTTGTTGGTCGACGTTAAGCGCAGGCGTCTCGTCCAGGCCGAAACCTTCAGCTCGCTCACTTGTTCGCTGAGCGGCTCGTTGAGCGGCTCACTGAGCGGCTCACCGAGCGGCTTGCCAAGCAGCTTGCTAAAAGGTTACGTCCCGGCGAGTTTAGTTTGCACGCTTCTGGCAGCGGACGACTTTACCCGCCTCCTAGCCAGTTTCCCGGCCCTCACGCGGCCCACCTTCTCAGCGGTGGCCGTTAAACACGGGGTGGAGCACTATATACCCACGGTCGGGCCGCTGGTCTACGCCCGGGCACGCCGACTCGAACCCACGAAGCTCGCCATGGCGAAGGCGGAGTTCGCCACGCTGGAACAGCTGGGTACCGAGCGGCGCTCAAAGTGCGCTTGGGCCTCTCCGCTGCACATTGTGCCGAAGCCCGGCAGAGGATGGCGGCCGTGCGGTGACTACCGCCGGCTCAATGATGCCACCACCCCCGAACACTACCGGTCCCGCATATCCAGGACTTTTCCGCCCGGTTGGCAAAAAACACGACCGTGTTTTCCAAGGTGGACCTCATCCGGGCTACCACCAGGTCCCCGTACAACCGGGCGATGTCCCGAAGACGGCCGTCATCACCCCTTTCGGCCTCTTCGAGTTCCTGCGAATGCCTTTCGGGTTGAAGAATGCAGCCCAGGCATTCCAACGGCTTATGGACAGCGTCTTGCGTGACTTACCTTTCATCTATGTCTACCCGGACGACATCCTAGTCGTGAGCGCGTTCCGGGAGGGGCACCTGCTCCACCTCCGCACGCTTTTTGAACGCCTGGACCAGCATGGCCTAATCATCAGCCCCGCAAAGTGCCGTTTCGGCGTCGCCACCATCGACTTATTAGGGCACCGCATCACCAGGCACGGGGCCGTCCCTTTACCGGCCAAGGTGGAGGCGGTCAGGGATTTCCAGCGACCCCGCACGATCAAGGGGCTGCAGGAGTTCCTGGGCATGGTAAATTTTTACCACCGCTTCGTGCCCCACGTCGCCCAGCTCCACCGCCCCCTGCACGAGGCCCTCCGGGGCAAGCCGGGCAAAGGTGACATCACTTGGTCGGAGCCGATGGCCGCGGCGTTTGCGGGCGCAAAGCTGACCCTGGCCAACGCCACCATGCTGGCGCACCCGGTGCCCGATGCACCGATCGCCCTCACCACCGACGCGTCGGACTACGCGGTGGGCGTGGTGCACGAGCAGTGGGTGCGTGGTGCTTGGCAGCTGCTGGCGTTTTTTAGCCTGCAGCTTTGCCCACACGAACGCCGCTACAGCACCTTCGACCGCGAGTTGCTCGGGCTCCACCTGGTGGTCCAACACTTCTGCCACCTGCTCGAGGGCCGCCCGTTCACGGCTTTCGTCGACCACAAGCCCCTTGTGTTCACGATGGCCAAGGTCGCCGAGCCATGGTCGGCATGGCAGCAGCGTCACCTCTCTGCCGTGTCCGAGTATACGACGGACATCCGTCACGTGGCGGGTAAAGACAACCCGGTGGCGGATTGCCTTTCCCGGTCCGTCATGCACGCGGTCCACCTCGGGATCGACTATACCCGGATGGTGGAGGACCAGACCACCGACCCCGGCGTCCAGGCCTTACGGACCGCCATCACAGGCCTCCGCGTCTCTGAGGTGCCGTTCGACGCCGCGGGCGTGGCCCTCCTGTGCGACGTCTCCCTCGACCGGCCTCGCCCCATCGTGCCCGCTGGCTGGCTGCGCCCAGTTTTCGACGCCATCCACGGCCTGTCCCACCCGGGCACGAAGGCCTCCCAGAAGCTCGTCGCGGCGAAGTTCGTCTGGCATGGCCTCAGGAAGGACGTCCGCGACTGGGCCAGGACGTGCCACGCGTGCCAGCGTGCAAAGGTCCACCACCACACCCAGGCCCGGTTGGCCCCGTTTACGGTGCCCGAGCATCGGTTCGACCACGTGCACGTCGACTTGGTGGGACCTCTGCCCCCCTCGCGGGGGTTCACCCACCTCCTCACCATGGTGGACCGCACCACACGGTGGCCGGAGGCCGTCCCATTGGCGGCGACGTCTGCGGCTGATATGGCGCAAGCTTTCATCGCCACTTGGGTTGCCCGGTTCGGTGCCCCCTCGGACATCTCGTCCGACCGCAGTCCCCAGTTCACCTCGGAGCTATGGGGCGCGGTGGCGCAAGGGCTCGGCGTAAAACTACACCGCACCACGGCCTACCACCCCCAGGCCAATGGCCTGTGCGAGCGCTTTCATCGCCCGATGAAGGCCGCGCTCCGGGCCAGCCACCGCGATGGCAGCTGGGCCGACAGGCTCCCCTGGGTCCTGCTGGGCCTCAGGACGGCGCCCAAGGATGACCTGCTCGCGTCCTCGGCGGAGCTGGTCTTCGGGCAACCACTGCGGGTACCGGGCGAATTTATCCCCGACTCCACGGCTCCTTGGTCCGCAGCGCAACAGCGCTCCACCCTGCAGGAGACCGCCCGGAGGTTCGCCCCGGTGCCGACGGCACACCACGGTTGCCCGTCTTCCCACGTCGCCCCGGAGCTTCGCACGGCGGAGTACGTCTTCGTCCGGCACGACGCCCACCGGGCACCGCTACGGCCCCCGTACGACGGGCCCTTCCGCGTGCTGGAGACCGGGGACAAATATTTCACCGTCGACATCGGCGGTGCCCCGGATCGTGTCTCCGTGGACCGCCTCAAGCCGGCCACCTCGATCTGGACCACCCCCCGCAAGCAGCTCTGCCTCCGCGTCGAGGCCGCCCCCCGGTGGTCAGACCCCCGGCACCCCCCAGCCCTGCAGTCCCGCTACCCCCCAGCCATGCACGCATCGCCAGGGGGCGTTTCGGCTGGGTCATCCGGCTTCCCTGCAACTCACCCTTCAGGTGCGCGGGAATTCTGGGGGGGCGCGTATGGCGGGCACAGGGGACAATAATTCCGCGCACCAGTGGGTGGCGCGAGCGTCCAGGCGGGGAACGAAAATGCATGCCCCGCCTTTCGACCGATCGGCCACGCCCGGGGGCAAGGCGTGGCCTCGGGACATATATGCGGGCTCTAAGCTCGAGCCAGCCCAGTGCAGAAGTGCGAGCTCTTAATAAAGACTCTTTGTTTGTACTCATGCGTTGTGGCCGACCTCGATGGCAATCGAGTCCTGTATGCACAGCACCACAATATTAATGTCGACTTGTTACTAGACATCCGAGTCGACACGCAAATCTTTTAGAATGATGATTGTCCTCGTTCGGATAAACTTATTTCAATGATGAAATGAATGATTGTCCTCAAATGTTTTGAGCCCTTCCCTTGTGCCACCTCCACAGAGGGGAAACGAATGAGTGACCGGCGAGGGAGAGTGGAGCCACATCAGTCGTTTCCTCCCCTCCCACCATTCCCGCCTCCATCTTACCTTCCTCCTCAAATATTTTGAAACATCGTGCTATATATTGATTTTAGCCCAAACAATAAAGATTCACATCAAAATTATAGTGTCGGGATCTTCACCTAAATGTAATAATTTTGTCCTTGTCACACACCTGTCCACTAAATTAGTCCGAATCCATCCACAACTGTTTGGAGACAGACGAACAGACAGCGGTTAAAACATAACCTTTGCACACCTTCGGTCGTGGACATACTATGCAAAAGGTGAACACACAACTTGGATCCACCAGCAGTAGAAGTACTAAAACTATTCTGTTTTTATATTTAAATATCGCCCGGTACACACAGGGCATCAAAAAATATTCAGACTCGTAAACGTTCCTCTCCACGGAAATCTTTAGTAAAAGGCGAAAGATTTATACGAATTGAAGAGAAACCAGAGTATGACTTGGTCATCTTTGTCTCAACCTTTAATACACGTATAACACATTGACATTAATGGTGTTTATACAATTATCTCAGATTAATGTTTTTACTTTATTCTCTCATTTCCAATTTAATAAGATATAATATTTCGTCGGTAATTTATACATTTAGGTTAAAGTTGTCTTCATTTCACCATTATATTTTCCAAATTAACGCGTTCCTCATTCATATTCAACCCAACCAGCCAATCACAGGGCACAACGTCCTGACGTCATTACAATAAACCTTGGCTCATTTTACTTTAAATTCTGTGAGGAAATAATTCTGATCAACACAGCACGATTTTAATATAATTATTTAATTCTCACCAACAAAGCACGATTTTAATATAAATTATTTAATTCTTACCAACGCAGCACGATTTTAATATAATTATTTAATTCTTACCAACGCAGCACGATTTTAATATAAATTCTTTAATTCTTACCAAGCAGCACGATTTGTATATAATTATTTAATTCTTACCAACACAGCACGATTTTAATATAAATTCTTTAATTCTTACCAACAAAGCACGATTTTAATATAAATTCTTTAATTCTTACCAAACAGCACGATTTTCATATAATTATTTAATTCTTACCAAACAGCACGATTTGAATATAATTATTTAATTCTTACCAACACAGCACGATTTGAATATAATTATTTAATTCTTACCAACACAGCATGATTTAAATATAATTATTTAATTCTTCGCAACACAGCACGATTTTAATATAGTTATTTAATTCTTACCAACACAGCATGATTTGAATATAATTATTTAATTCTTACCAACCCAGCACGATTTCAATATAATTATATAATTTTTACCAACACAGCACGATTTGAATATAATTATTTAATTCTTACCATCACAGCACAATTTGAATATAATTATTTAATTCTTACCAACGCAGCACGATTTGAATATAATTATTTAATTCTTACCAACACAACACGATTTGAATATAATTATTTAATTCTTACCACACAGCACGATTTGAATATAAATATTTCTTACTCATCCACACAGCACGATTTTAATATAATTATTTAAATCTATCCTTTCTTTGAATGTTCTTTCTTAAAGTTTTTTATGCATGAGAATCAAACTTTGTTTTGTAATGGTTTGAGCGTCTGTTGAGAACTTGTGATGGGGAGGATGAGAACCTGGTGTGGGGATGGGGATGAGGACTTGTAATGGGGAGGATGAGAACTTGGTGTGGGGATGGGGATGAGGACTTGTGGTGGGGAGGATGAGAACTTGGGATGGGGGTGGGGATGAGGACTTGTGGTGGGGAGGATGAGAACTTGGTGTGGGGATGGGGATGAGGACTTGTGGTGGGGAGGATGAGAACTTGGGATGGGGGTGGGGATGAGGACTTGTCGTGGGGAGGATGTGAACTTGGTGTGGGGATAGGGATGAGGACTTGTAATGGGGAGGATGAGAACTTGGTGTGGGGATGGGGATGAGGACTTGTAATGGGGAGGATGAGAACTTGGTGTTGGGACGGGGTTGAGAACTTGGGATGGGGATGGGGATGAGGACTTGTCGTGGGGATGGGGATGAAAACTTGGGATGGGGATGAGGGTGAGGACTTGTGGTGGGGAGGATGAGAACTTGGGATGGGAATGGGGATGGGATTGAGCACTTGTGGTGGGGATGGGGATGAGAACTTGTGGTGGGGAGGATGAGAACTTGGGATGGGGTCGGGGTTGAAGACTTGTGGTGGGGAGCATGAGAACTTGGGAAGGGGATGGGGATAAGGACTTGTGGTGGGGAGGATGAGAAATTGGGATGGGGATGAGGACTTGTGGTTGGGATGATGAGAACTTGGTATGGGGATGGGGATGAGGACTTGTGGTGGGGAGGATGAGAACTTGGGATCGGGACAGGGTTGAGGACTTGTGGTGGGGAGCATGAGAACTTGGGAAGCGGATGGGGAAAAGAACTTGTGGTGGGGAGGATGAGAACTTGTTGTGGGGATGGGATTGATGACTTGTAATGGGGAGGATGAGAACTTGGTTTGGGGATGGGGATGAGGACTTGTGGTGGGAGGATGAGAACTTGGTGTTTGGATGGGGATGAGGACTTGTAATGGGGAGGATGAGAACTTGGTGTGGGGATGGGGATGAGGACTTGTAATGGGGAGGATGAGAACTTGGTATTGTGACGGGGTTGAGAACTTGGGATGGGGTTGGGGATGAGGACTTCTCGTGTGGATGGGGATGAGGACTTGTCGTGGGGATGTGGATGAGAACTTGGGATGGGGATGAGGGTGAGGACTTGTGGTGGGTAGCATGAGAACTTGGGATGGGGATGGTGTTGAGGACTGGTGGTGGGGAGGATGAGAACTTGGGATGGGGATGAGGACTTGTCGTGGGGATGGGGATTAGAACTGGGATGGGGTTGAGGGCTTGTGGTGGGCAATATGAGACCTTGGGATGGGGATGGGGATGAGGACTTGTGGTGGGGGGGATGAGAACTTGGGATGGGGCTGAAGACTTGTGGTGGGGAGGATGAGAACTTGGGATGGGGATGAGGAATTGTGGTGGAGAGGATGAGAACTTGGGATGGGGATGAGGACTTGTCGTGGGGATGGGGATGAGAACTGGGATGGGGATGAGGGTGAGGACTTGTGGTGGGGAGGATGAGAACGTGGGATGGAGATGGGGTTGAGGACTTGTGACGGGGAGGATGAGAACGTGGGATGGGGATGAGGACTTGTGGTTGGGAGGATGAGATCTTGGGGTGGGGATGGGGTTGAGGACTTGTGTTGGGAAGGATGAGAACTTGGGATGGGGATGAGGACTTGTGGCGGGGAGGATGAGAACTTGGGATGGGGGTGGGGATGAGGACTTGTGATGGGGAAGATGAGAACTTGTGATTGGGACAGGGATGAGGTCTTGTGATGGGGAGGATGAGAACTTGGGGTGGAGATGGGGATGAGGACTTGTGATGGGGAGGATGAGAACTTAGGGATGGGGATGAGGACGGGTGGGTAGTTGGGAAGGGGGTGGGTGGATAGTTGGGAAGGGGACGGTTGGGTAGTTGGGGATGGGACGGATGGGTAGTTGGGAAGGGGGCGGGTGGATAGTTGGGGAGGGGATGGGTGGATAGTTGGGGAGGGGATGGGTGGATAGATGGGGATGGGACGGGTGGGTAGTTGGGAAGGGGAGGGGTGGGTAGTTGGGGAGGGGACGGTTGGGTAGTTGGGGAGGGGAGGGGTGGGTAGTTGGGGAGGGGACGGTTGGGTAGTTGGGGAGGGGAAGGGTGGGTAGTTGAGGACTGAAGTCCTATTTTACATCGTGTGGATTTTCTGCGCTGCTGATATAATAAATATTATTGTGGGAACAACTACCCACTAAATTAAATCTCGAGGTCTCGCTTCGGCAATTTTTCCTCAATCCAGGAATCACGGCCTTTAAAACAGGAAAGTTTGTGATTTACGGACGAATTTTTGTTAAAAATAAATGGATTAATTTAATACCTTTCAAACACAACCATTTTCACCGTATTGTTGTTCGACACCAGAAATCCTTTGGAATGAAGCGATACGGACGGAGAAATAGTGGAATGTGTGTACGTGTGTGTGTTGTGTGTGTGTAGTTGTGTGTGTGTATGTGTGTGTGTATGTGTGTGTGTATGTGTGTGTATATGTGTGTGTGCATGTGTGTATGTGTTGTATGTATATGTGTGTGGGTCTAATATTGTATACTGCATATGTATGATTTATGTACACGTGTATTTGTGTAGCTACACGTATATATATGTATTGATGTACACGAACGTATGTGTGTGTGTATGTCTGTTTGTTTGACTTGATTGATAGTATTTCATCTGTTGTTGGTGTATCAAAGACCACATGGACCGAATTACTCTTGCCGCGTCCACATTCCTTGTTCTTCTTTGTGAAGCTTTATTGAGTTGCATTGGTTAGTTCGGCTGATGCTTTCCTCTTCCTTTTGCCTTGTTCCGGAACCATATCCAATAAATGCAAAACATCAAACTCGGGTCTTTTTTTTATCCTATTGTAGTTTTGTTTAAGTCAGGGAAAGTAATAAAATGAAATAAACGAGGTTGAACTGCACGACTTCATAACGAGATAATCGTTCGACGTTAATACGATCGGTGCCGTGCGGTGCCGGCAAAAGGTGAAACGTGTTTGGGTGTTTTTTTCGCACTGGCCTTCATTCCAACAAACTATGATACAGTTTCTGGTACGTAATCGTTTAACTGTTTTATTTTAATAAACTGACTTCAGGTTTAACTAACTCTGAACCTGTCTTGGGATCTCATCTGTTTTTGGCTTTCTCTTTGCGGTGTAATTAGAATTAGATGACAGTTGTTTTTTATATCGTACAGTAAATGTTTCGCAACTCCCCCCACGCCCCACACTCTCCTGTTCCGCGACCCCTTCTCCTGCCCCGTGACCCCTTCCCCTTCTGCCCCGTGACCCCTTCCCCTTCTGCCCCGTGACCCCTTCCCCTTCCCCTTCTCCTGTTCCGTGACCCCTTCTGTTCCGTGACCCCTTCTGTTCCGTGACCCCTTCTGTTCCGTGACCCCTTCTGTTCCGTGACCCCTTCTGTTCCGTGACCCCTTCTCCTGTTCCGTGACCCCTTCTCCTGTTCCGTGACCCCTTCTCCTGTTCCGTGACCCCTTCTCCTGTTCCGTGACCCCTTCTCCTGTTCCGTGACCCCTTCTCCTGTTCCGTGACCCCTTCTCCTGTTCCGTGACCCCTTCTCCTGTTCCGTGACCCCTTCTCCTGTTCCGTGACCCCTTCTCCTGTTCCGTGACCCCTTCTCCTGTTCCGTGACCACTTCTCCTGTTCCGTGACCACTTCTCCTGTTCCGTGACCACTTCTCCTGTTCCGTGACCACTTCTCCTGTTCCGTGACCACTTCTCCTGTTCCGTGACCACTTCTCCTGCCCCGTGACCCCTTCTCCTGCCCCGCGACCACTTCTCCTGCCCCGCGAACCCTTCTCCTGCCCCGCGAACGCTTCTCCTGCCCCGCGAACGCTTCTCCTGCCCCGCGAACCCTTCTCCTGCCCCGCGAACCCTTCTCCTGCCCCGCGAACCCTTCTCCTGCCCCGCGAACCCTTCTCCTGCCCCGCGAACCCTTCTCCTGCCCCGTGAACCCTTCTCCTGCCCCGCGAACCCTTCTCCTGCCCCGCGAACCCTTCTCCTGCCCCGCGAACCCTTCTCCTGCCCCGCGAACCCTTCTCCTGCCCCGCGAACCCTTCTCCTGCCCCGCGAACCCTTCTCCTGCCCCGCGAACCCTTCTCCTGCCCCGCGAACCCTTCTCCTGCCCCGCGAACCCTTCTCCTGCCCCGCGAACCCTTCTCCTGCCCCGCGAACCCTTCTCCTGCCCCGCGAACCCTTCTCCTGCCCCGCGAACCCTTCTCCTGCCCCGCGAACCCTTCTCCTGCCCCGCGAACCCTTCTCCTGCCCCGCGAACCCTTCTCCTGCCCCGCGAACCCTTCTCCTGCCCCGCGAACCCTTCTCCTGCCCCGCGAACCCTTCTCCTGCCCCGCGAACCCTTCTCCTGCCCCGCGAACCCTTCTCCTGCCCCGCGAACCCTTCTCCTGCCCCGCGAACCCTTCTCCTGCCCCGCGAACCCTTCTCCTGCCCCGCGAACCCTTCTCCTGCCCCGCGAACCCTTCTCCTGCCCCGCGAACCCTTCTCCTGCCCCGCGAACCCTTCTCCTGCCCCGCGAACCCTTCTCCTGCCCCGCGAACCCTTCTCCTGCCCCGCGAACCCTTCTCCTGCCCCGCGAACCCTTCTCCTGCCCCGCGGCCTTCTCCTGCCCCGCGGCCCCTTCTCCTGCCCCGCGGCCCCTTCTCCTGCCCCGCGGCCCCTTCTCCTGCCCCGCGGCCCCTTCTCCTGTTCCGCGACGACCCCTTCTCCTGTTCCGCGACGACCCCTTCTCCTGTTCCGCGACGACCCCTTCTCCTGTTCCGCGACGACCCCTTCTCCTGTTCCGCGACGACCCCTTCTCCTGTTCCGCGACGACCCCTTCTCCTGTTCCGCGACGACCCCTTCTCCTGTTCCGCGACGACCCCTTCTCCTGTTCCG
Organism: Myxine glutinosa; assembly: GCF_964187855.1. Taxonomy (NCBI): domain Eukaryota; kingdom Metazoa; phylum Chordata; class Myxini; order Myxiniformes; family Myxinidae; genus Myxine; species Myxine glutinosa. Next base: position 142,523,468 of record NC_136261.1, on the reverse strand, counting down.
CGACGACCCCTTCTCCTGTTCCGCGACGACCCCTTCTCCTGTTCCGCGACGACCCCTTCTCCTGTTCCGCGACGACCCCTTCTCCTGTTCCGCGACGACCCCTTCTCCTGTTCCGCGACGACCCCTTCTCCTGCTCCGCGACGACCCCTTCTCCTGCTCCGCGACCCCTTCTCCTGCTCCGCGACCCCTTCTGTTCCGCGACGACCCCTTCTCCTGTTCCGCGACGACCCCTTCTCCTGTTCCGCGACGACCCCTTCTCCTGTTCCGCGACGACCCCTTCTCCTGTTCCGCGACGACCCCTTCTCCTGTTCCGCGACGACCCCTTCTCCTGTTCCGCGACGACCCCTTCTCCTGTTCCGCGACGACCCCTTCTCCTGTGCCGCGACGACCCCTTCTCCTGTTCCGCGACGACCCCTTCTCCTGTTCCTGCTCCGCAGGCCCCCTTCCCGTTCCGCGACCCCCCCTTCCCGTTCCGCGACCCCCCTTGCAGTTCCGCGACCCCCCTTGCAGTTCCGCGACCCCCCTTGCAGTTCCGCGACCCCCCTTGCAGTTCCGCGACCCCCCTTGCAGTTCCGCGACCCCCCTTGCAGTTCCGCGACCCCCCTTGCAGTTCCGCGACCCCCCTTGCAGTTCCGCGACCCCCCTTGCAGTTCCGCGACCCCCCTTCCAGTTCCGCGACCCCCTTCCAGTTCCGCGACCCCCTTCCAGTTCCGCGACCCCCTTCCAGTTCCGCGACCCCCTTCCAGTTCCGCGACCCCCTTCCAGTTCCGCGCCCCCCTTCCAGTTCCGCGACCCCCCCTTCCTGTTCCGCGGCCCCTCCATTCCTGTTCCGCGACCCCCCCCCCCCCCTTCCTGTTCCGCGACCCCCCTTCCTGTTCCGCGACCCCCCCTTGCTGTTCCGTGCCCCCTTTGCTGTTCCGCGACCCCCTCCCCCCCCTTTCTTTGACCGCCTTCCCCTATCCCCCTACTACTCTGTGACCGCCTCCCCCTCTTGTTATGCGACCCCTCCCCTCCCCCTCCTGTTCTGCACTCCCCACCCCCTCCTCCCGAGATTTTTTTTTTTTTACATTACCTCTATAACAACATCCCTATGGTTTATCCTTAGGTGGGATTCGCTGTGGGGAATGCAGTGGGAATGTATATTGCACAAAACTATGAGGTGAGTAACGAATGTCTTTTGACTCACGATAAGTTAATTGAAAGTGTTGTGGTGCAACATTTTTGATGTTTTGATATCGTCATCACATTCATGATTGTTATCGTATTGGTTTGAGATTGCAAGGATTGCAAGGTACATGCTACAATGTTGAACTTTTTGTTTTGACAACGGCTTGTGTCGTTCTTGCAAGCATCTGGGATGACCAGGCCTTTATTTCTGATATCATTTAATGCTTGGTATTGTCAGGTGGTCCCTTCTCCTGTTCCGCGACGACCCCTTCTCCTGTTCCGCGACGACCCCTTCTCCTGTTCCGCGACGACCCCTTCTCCTGTTCCGCGACGACCCCTTCTCCTGTTCCGCGACGACCCCTTCTCCTGTTCCGCGACGACCCCTTCTCCTGTTCCGCGACGACCCCTTCTCCTGTTCCGCGACGACCCCTTCTCCTGCTCCGCGACCCCTTCTCCTGCTCCGCGACCCCTTCTCCTGTTCCGCGACGACCCCTTCTCCTGTTCCGCGACGACCCCTTCTCCTGTTCCGCGACGACCCCTTCTCCTGTTCCGCGACGACCCCTTCTCCTGTTCCGCGACGACCCCTTCTCCTGTTCCGCGACGACCCCTTCTCCTGTTCCGCGACGACCCCTTCTCCTGTTCCGCGACGACCCCTTCTCCTGTTCCGCGACGACCCCTTCTCCTGTTCCTGAGAAGGGGGGGATGAGACTGTAAAGGACTGTAAAGGGACTAATTACATATGTCAAATGTTTTTGTTTTTTTTCTTCACAGCAGCAAGGCTCCTGGAAGAGTTTGGTAGTACTCACAGTGGGAGAAACATCAAAAGTAGTTCACCAAGTACATCAAGTGACCAAGTAGTTTTCAAAACATAAAAAGTAGTTCATCAAGTAGTTTTTTTACTCCATCAGGATTTAATACGGGGATACTATTATGACATCAGGTCAGTCTTTATGCCTCCACCGACGGTCACCAGAGGCATTATATTTTTGGGTTGTCCATCCATCCGTCCATGTTAGGTTTTTGTTACCACCAAAATCCTTCTGGAAGAATATCCTTTGGACAGATGAGACCAAATTAGAGATTTTTTGTAAACCACATCATCTCTATGTTTACAGAAAACAAAATGAAGCCTTCAAAGAAAAGAACACCTTCCCTACAGTCAAACATGGAGGAGGTTCTGTGATGTTTTGAGGTTGCTGTGCTGCCTCTGGTACTGGGTGCCTTGTATGTGTGCATGGAATCATGAAATCGGGAGATTACCGAGGCATTTTGGAGCGCAATGTTCAACCTAGTGTCAGAAAGCTGGGGTTTGATGAGGTATTGGGAGTGGGAGGCGGGGGGGGGGGGGGAGTGGACCCCCAAAATATTTTTTGTTTGTTTAAAGTCTTATGTTTATGTTAGTATGATTCTACATGCTGCCCTGTCTTCTAGCAACCATTGAAATTGGTTAAAATACCTTTAGTCGGTGCAGTATACAGTTTATTCTACCAGGTGAACGCCAGGGGTATTGCCCCTATGTTTTTTAATGCCATGAACAAACTTTACTTCATCGCGGTTGATGAAGTTTGTGGACAAGTTTCATCAAACTCGTGTGTAGTTTCGGAGAATAGAGCAAATAGCTATTTTGAGGGGGTCAACCGCGCCCTTCCATTCTCCCGTAAAACAGATTTTGATGCGGTAAATACACCTTCGGTAGGCATCAGATAGGAAGCTTGTGGCCAGGTTTCATCAAAATCATGTTTGGTTTACATGGTAATGACTGAAATGTTTACATCCTGACTCACTAATTGAATGATTGACAAACTGACTGACTTATTGACAGACACTGCTCGATCTATCTAAAGCCCAGGTGAGCTAAGAATGGTACCTTTGGAGCACTAATAATCGATTTACTTGGAAAAAATATTTCAAAGTTGTAAAATGTCATGTCCGTTTTAATCACAATGTTACCTTTTAGCAAGCCTTGGAGCTTAATGTAGCGGTTCCAACACTACCATTTTTATTATTCTACAATAGCAGGAACCCTTTAGAATAACGTGTGGTGGATCTGGAAGGAGCACACAAAATTATATATTGTAATAATTCTCGAAGCAATATAAAAATATATAAAAGTACACTGAAGGAACACACAAACAACACCACCAACCACAGCCAGGAGGACGACTATATGTGATGACTACATTTTATAAAATCTCATTTTTTCTTATTTCACTTCATTATACATCCTCGTTGCACCTCACATAGACAGGAAATGTTTGACGTGCAACATGATGTCTTTTGAATAAATCCGTCAGCGGGGCAACGGGTCTTATCTGCTAGTTTTCTACAAAGTTTGTTTAAAAAAGAATAAATGAATGAAGAACCACCTTTAGAGGCCATTTTTCCCCGCAGAGCAGGGGTTGGCCTTTTTCGGGCACCTTGGTCCCCTTTTTGAAGCAATGTTTTATGGCCGGATGCCCTTCCTGCCGCCAACCCTGTTAGTCGCCTCTCGCGACACACAGGGAATTACCAGTGAACTGGTACTCAATTTGCCGACCTCGGAAGGATGACAGGCTGAGTGAACCCCCCTGGTGTTAATTCAGCGATCACCGGGATTCGAACCCAGGATCCTAGGATCCCAAGCTGGCACCCTAACTGCGAAGCCAACACCAGGATAAATAAATAAATGAATGTCAGATTAAATTCCATGTGTAAACAAAATCTGTAGAGTATTTTTTTGGAGACGTTCACAATGCTGTTTTGAAATGTTATCTTCATGTTGGAGTGATGTAGTGATGGCAAATTACTTGTTGTTGGGCTGGGTTAGTCATGGCCCGTATATGGAGTGAGCTGACTCTATGGCCGTGGCTTCCCTTTCACCAATGTCATTGCTGCCTTTGACAATGTAAAACTGCCGAATAATAAAAACGGATTTGTTTCATCCAACCTTCCAAAGGTCCCCAATGTGGGAAAGAAGGTGGAGGAATGGAAGAAAGCATTGAACTCCAAAAAGAAGAATGGTGGAGATGATAAATGATTGTGGGTTAGTGCCTGAATCTGCGTTAAATGTGTTTGTCAAAATCAGTTTTGAAGCGAGAGCCTCAATTAGTCCAGAGTTTTAAAACTGCAATACATTTTTACATTTGGTGCACTACTTCCTATCTCTCTCTACCAGAATCGGTAAGAGTCATAAAGATTGCACTCTTCATCTTCTTTATTGCTGGACCTGTCTTTATTTGAATTGTTAGGTTAGCATTATCATTCTCTCTGGACCAGCTGCAGTGTCAATGCAATGTTTTTTGGGTTTTTTTTTTTTTCATCTTCCATAGCCAATATTGCATGGAATGTAAAATGCAATTTGTGGACTGAGGTGGTGCATGAACCTTGATCAATAAAATAAATGCCCATTTCATAAAATCATGTTTGTTTTAAAAAGCCTTATGCACAGTAAGATCGGGATTGCAATTCAACAATGAGCCATCTGATAACTTCAGTGATTTTGAGGCAGACACCACAATGATACAATGATTTTTGACCATCTGTTCCTCTCTGGCACTTTGCTGATCTTTCACCTTTTGTCCCCCAGCTTATGGAAGCTTCCATAGGTGTGTTAAAAAAAAGAAAAAAAAGAAGTGCATTTCAGTGCTGCAGGAAAAAAAAAAGTAAGGAAGTATCATGTTTGCAAGTGAGCATTAACCATTTCTCCATTTTATTTTGAAATGCAGTCAATTATAATATGACTAAAGAAGCCGCAGAACCTACTGAAACCTCGCTTGTGATAGTCTGAGTATTGCGTGAAATTTTTGCGATTCATCTCCAGATCTCAGTAAGAGGACCTTCCAAAAAATCATTGACACCATTGACGAACACAACTTTACTTGTTGTCGCCCGCCCCTCCGACAAGGATAAGGTTGGTGGATAAAGAGCTCTGACTGACCGACTGATCATCCGTCCATGTACTTTTGTGTACGCAGTATTTCAAAAGCCGTTGAACATTTACCTTTCATATTGCAGATATCCATTCCTCATGACATCGTCTCAACCTCATTAGATCAGGGCTGCGATTGGCTGAATTATGTTGCCATGGCAAACATCGGTAACTTGGCTTGTGTACTTGAGATTTTAAAAACGGTTCAAGATTTAACTTTCATATGACACAGATCAATTCCTCTTACCACCCAAAAGGTGGGGACATGGAGTATCAGCTCCTTGTTTTACATATCGAACTTCATCCAGCCGTCACTGTCTTTGATCCCAGCATAGAGTTTGATTTTGATCATTTCCAAACATGGCAATAAATAATGAGATATGCTTCAGCAGTGAATGGACAAGCCTGTGGGTGATGAGCCTATGTAGATGAATTAACTTTGGCCTATCATATTGCCATAATCATCAATATACCATGCCCTACGCAGAGCGTTGGTGCTGCCGGTGCAGTTACGATAGGCCTAAATGGTCGAGCCTAAACATAGTTCCCATTCCAAAATCAGATAAAAAACGTTTTTTGGAGAGAATATCTCAACTCTTACCACAAACGTTCCTTGTCATTCCTTGATATGCTGAGAGAATGTCGACTTCCACATTCTAGAAAATTTGTTGCAAGCTCTGCATGCAGCAGCAGCTTTCCTTTGTTTGCTATCCTGGGCAGTTGTGTTAACCCAGGAACCAAGATACTTGAAGCAATTGACTGTTTCAAGTTTTATTCCATTAACATTCCAGTAGACAGAACCATACATTCCAAGACCTATGGGGTAGTGTTCCATGACTATTGAGCCTACAGTGTGGTCTATAGGTATGCACACTCACCTGTAAGCTGTCTAGCCTGGGTTCGAATCCCATCCCAGCTATAAACGGCCATCCCAGTGTTTGACAGGAAGTGTGCCTCATCCAATTTGTGTGCCATCCCACATGGACGGTAAACAGTCATCCTGTCTTCCAGCATTTGTTGATGGACATTAAAGATTCCATGGTATCCTTGGTGAAGAGAAGGTGAGCTATCACCAGCACCAAGGCCAAAATCCTGCCCTAACCTCAGCGTTGCATCAGGCGTGGGGGGGGGGGGGGGGGCGTTGCATCAGGCATGGGGGCACTGCATCAGGCATGGGGGCACTGAATCAGGCGTGGGGGGCACTGCATCAGGCATGGGGGCACTGAATCAGGCGTGGGGGGCACTGCATCAGGCGTGGGGGGCACTGCATCAGGCGTGGGGGGGGGACTGCATCAGGCGTGGGGGGGCACTGCGTCAGGCGTGGGGGGGACTGCATCAGTGGCACAGCCACTGCCTCAGGAGCATGCAAACAACGACAACAGCCACAGCCATGACAACAATTACGTGTTATAAACGATCCTTTATCGCATGTTTTACTTCATTTTTCATCCTCATTGAGATTCACAGATAGACATGCAATATGTTTGTGAAGTACAACTTGCTGTCTTTTGATTATACCCATGAGCAAGACAATTAAACCTGTCTTTGCTAGTTATTAAAAATTTGCTCCATATCAAATCATATGCATACAAGCATTATCAATGCACAGACCAATACACCACCTAACGGTCACTCGTAAATAATTGGGGACAGTATGGCAAATGTGATTGAATGTGTGTCTTTTTAAATGATCCTTGGACGTCAAAAGCATGCCAGATGGCGGCAGGTAATATGGAAAGTTTGAACAAAAGGAGGAATTTATTAAAATGATTGCACATTGTCATTTTGTGTACCGGGAAACAACCTGACATTGATGTCAATTCTTTATTTATTAATTTTTTCCAGAGTGATCAAACAATCCATCTTCAATATGACCAGTATGCATGTGTGGCACAAGGTAACAAACATTGTACCTCACAGTTCTGTAATATTTTAATAAATAATAACAATCATTGCTCTTTTAATAAATAAAGCTTGACATTTATATTGGGCATACAATGCAGCAAGCACAAGAAAATCAGCATGACCAATGAGGGGTAGGGGTTGGGGAGGGGTACATACATGATCAATGAAGGATCGTCAAAAATGTTCCCCCTCAAATACGAAGGAATGTTCCTCCAGTTATATTGCACAAATGTTTTTTTCCTTCCTGTGATTTCCAGCCACATTCACATTATTCAAAGAAGCAAACTTTCCTAATGTATATGTATTGACAAAAGGAGTAGACGCAGATGTCACAGGTTGTGAACATTTTCTTAGCAGAGTTAACGATGCATCGTTGGCTATTTCATTGCAGGATGTTGTCAAAACAGCATAGGGAAGTGAAGAAGAACCACTTCTTTCATGTCTTCGGACCCATAGGGCTAATACTAGACCGGTCACCACTCCGACGCAGGTTAATCGAATGGCTCAGTCATCCTAGTAAGCTGGTACCCATTTTGCCGACCTCAGAAGGATGACAGGCTGAGTTAACCCACCTGGTGTTATTTCAAAGGCACGACAGGGGCTCAAACTCAGGAACCCTAATATCTCAAGCAAGCTATCCTAACCTTTAAGCAAACGTCAGGCTTCAAGGAAGTAAAGGTATATTTGTGTTGGAACTGTTGCTTGAGATTTTCCAATTGCACCCAAACATTTTATAATTATACTACCACCTTAATAGTCCGGAGTCATAGAAAAAGGAGAAATTAAGTTGCAATGTTACCGTAGCTCAAAATATATGAATTGACCTGCAATCCCTCCCTTCCTTCTTGAGACAACGATTTGAATTGCACCGGAAATCCTAAAATTAAGCTGACATTTAAGATCCGCAATAAACATCCACAATCTCTGGGAATGAGGAGGTGAAGCAAATTGATTTTGTGCCCATGAATAGCGTTACCCGTCCTTCCGGTAGGGGTCAGTAAGCCACGTGCACAGGTGAAAAATCCAAAGTCTTCCCATCTTCATGGGGCGTGGGGTGATTATTCGTGCCCTTGACCTGACCCTGGTAAACACAAACCAAAGCCTCCCATGTTCGGGGTTTGGGAGGGCGACAAAGGAAGGACCCCAATACTCTTTATGCAAATGTGCATCGTATAGTGCCACCTTGTGGAAGCCGGTATTACAAGTCATAATAAAATCCTCAATGGACATCATTGCATACCCCCAGCGGGTCTGCAAAATTTGGTGGAAATCGGCCAAGCCACTTTTGATTCCACAAGGTTCAGACATAGAAACATGCAATTGCTGACCTTTAGTATGATGCTTTTTTAAAATAAAAAGGCAATGGAATGTTAACAAATTAAATTGCAAATTGGTCACCATTTACCCATCAAAGGAATACGTTATGCTGTTTTTGTGATGCTCCTCCCAAGAGACGATTTATTTTTTGTTTACTTTCTTGTAATGAAAAGAAAAAGCAGATCAATCTTTCCATTGTGGTATTCTTAGTTTGGAGGTTGGTGCTCTTTGTAGGCCATGTTCGTCAAAGGAGTCTATCTTTTGGCAAGATCAATATCAAAACAAGAAATTTAAACATGGTATCAATACACAATGGCCTGATTTTCACAAAAGTAGCACTGTGTAGTGTGTATGTATAGAAGCTAGCCAGGGCCTAAATAATAATAACAATAATGAAGTTATTGTATGATTTACGGCAGTGCAGGTGAGGAGTCGATACAAATTTTCTAGGTAGTAGGTTGTAGACAGCAACCGCCCAGGGTAGTACTACCGTTCGGACATAGGAGCATTAAATTGGTGCCCGGGACCATCTTACACTCTCCCTGTCAGGATTGCTGGTCTTACTCAAGCGATAGCTACCGGGCTAGCTTCGATCTCTCTTTCTCGCAAAACAACACCATACACATTTCCTCCTTTTCATTTAAGGTCTGACCTCGATGAGGGCTATAGTCCGTGCTTGGAGCCTCCAACATTAAAAACATTTAAAAAAAAAATCTAAAAGTGAAAGGCAACTGGTAGGGTTGGCAGACCTTGAACCTTATTACTTGCACAAAACAAGAACCCATGCATTTCTTGATCCAAGAGCCATTCATACCATCAGGAGACTGGGTATAAAAGAGTCTCCTCAAGACCAATATCCTGAAATTCTCCTTCATCCACATTTTGAAACTTTGGTTCTTCACAATGTTCTTCATTTGTCATCAAGTCTTCAGAACCATTAACCTGTTTAAAAAAAAGGAGTGATTGAGGCTCAAATGAGCTGACACATAATTTTACAATTCAGACATTCATACAGCACAACAAATTTGAACCAGTGCTATCTTAAAATGTTAACAATGCTGTGCACATCATGGATACCCAAGTAGATTATGTCCTTTCTCAAAATCCCATTATATGGGGTGAGGCAAATTTGTGAAAAAATAATTCTTATTAAACCAAAGTGCTTCCAAGTTTGAAAATAAAAAAACCTTTTCATCGATGCTATAAAAGGAGCCGTGTGTATGTCCATGCGTGTGGGTTCTACCCATTGTTTGGACTGTTTACCTGACTCTACCCACAAATTTTATACTATGGCCACCATGTTGATGCTTTCTGTGATGCAAAGTCAAAGACATCTTCAGAGCTGTCATATTCACAATCTCCATGCCCTCCCTATAAGTTTTCCCATCAGTGTAAAATGACAAAAGTGACAGATAAAAGGATTTTGAGTCGATAGGCGTCATGTGCCTTGTGAAGATCGGCCTCAGCGATGTATTGTTTATGCATCGCCCAAATAACTGTGGCATTCTCTCAAGAATGGCTTTTACCACAGAGGTTATGCAGGTCCTTGCTATTGTGTTTGACTATCTTCTCTTAAACTAGCGCATTACCCATCGACCAGAGACCATAAAACCCATGCCACTATAAAGGACTTTGTAGAAGAAGGGAGGGCAGAGTTGAGGGCTGGGGGCTGGGGAAGTAAAGGTCGGACAGATTTGGAAGGGGGAGGTTGAGGCTTCAGCAGGGCATGGGGGAGGGGTGAGGACTTTTAGTGGGTGTGCAGGGTTCAGGAGATGTGTTAGTCTACTCACAGTAAATTGTAACTGGCCACAAGTGCTCGTGTGTGTGTGTGTGTGTGTGTGTGTGTCACTGTAGGCGTAGGGGGTGACACAATCACAATCAGCGAATCGTCGATTGACTTGGTTGGAAAGTTAAGAATCAACTTACTTGGAACAATAATTTGTTTTTGTTTAATCAGAAAGGTGCCTGTTTTAAAAGCCAGTATTTCTGGCATGGAAGAAGATCGAGATTTAATGCAACGGTTTCAATGGTGACATTTTTATTTTCTACGACAGTAGGAATCCTTTGGAATAAAGTGTGACGGACACTGAAGGAGCACACAAAATTATATATCGTAATATTTATTGAGGCAATGTAACAAAATATAAAAGTACATGGAAATAACTCACAAACAACAACAACAACAGCAGCAAGAACAATTGTTATTATTTTTAAAAATACTTTTTGTGAGTTTTACTTCATTTTACATCCTCGTTGAGATGCCCAGAAAGACATGCAATATAACTATGAAACTTGGACGTTTTCCCACAATTTGCTCTTGAAGTGTGGTGCCTCCCCCCCCCCCCCCCCCCCGACCCCCCACAACTGCAATATCGCGATTTTGTGTCACGTCGTATTTCGACTTTGCACAGTTTTGTCTTGGAAAGGTGTAAAACTGTACTGATACATCCAAATAAGGTGTCATATGAACAAGTGTCATCTTCTGGTTCATTTCATATGCTGCACTGCCTGCTATTCATAATATAATAGGATTGACAAGGTTATTTGTGACTATACCCCAATTTTGTTGGTGACGCTCTTGAAAAATGTGTTTTAGCTACTTTTGTTTTTGTCTAGAATGCATATATTCAACTAAAATGGTGATTATGGTATATTATAATGAACATCTTTCAGTTGTAAACATTTGACACCATCTATATGTTTGTATGACATCTAGGGAGCAAATTATTGGACTTTTTACTGATGGGAGGCATCTACAGCGACACCAAATTTGAAATTTGTGTTTGAAAAAACACAAGGTCCAACTATGGATCCCCTCCCCCTCTCCACTCCCCCCCAAGCTTTCGTGTAAGAGTATTAATGGACTACAGGTGGACATTTATTTGTGACAGGTCTGTGGGGAAATGTTCAATAGCCTTAAAAATAAATTTCATGAAGGAAATCAATCAAGTTTAATTGGCATCCAGGTGTGAAGAATAATTGGCATTTACATTACTTGCATTGTTGTAAACAGGAGGAAAAAATCACATTAAAACAACCTACCAACTGCCACCATCAAATGTTTGGAGGGTCCACCTCTCCATGTTGAAAGGCCAATGTACATGATGCAACTTTTTTTTTTTTTGCAACAAAATTTCACTTTACAGCACTTTTAGTTGCACAGCATGCATCCAACTTTCTTTCTTTAGCTTTATCACATGATTTCATCATCCTCGTAATATTGTCCAGTGAGCTGATTGGCTGAGGATGGTGGTAGTTCAGAAAATCGAAAAGTTAATTGCAGCGCTGCTTTTTTTTCTCTGCAACTTCCAAGGATTGCACAACTCCCAGTGCATAAAATGCAACTTTTTGTTGCATCGTACAATATACAGGTCTTAATGATGGGCAGGGCTTGTATAAAATACTGGATCCATGAATGACTGGTCGTTAAAGGTTCATAATCAAAAGACTTGTTCATTGTTGATGACACGAATTAACCAAATGTTTGCCAACAAACCTGGTCAAGGGCTTTGTGAGCCACTGCAATCAACTCCTTCACGTTCATGCAGTGCACAGACCTGACATTCCCAGTAGAATGCTTAACATTCTGATTCTTGCATCTGCTGAAACATCAGAATAAAATTTAATACGTGAAGCCTTCAGCCATGGAGTGTGCATATTAGATCGTTTTATCAAGTTCTGCAATCTAGTTGAGCTTGTGTTACACTCGTCTCCAATAACAGGTGAACAGGGGTACAACAACGAGAGGCAACAAAAAGGACAATGGATCCAGGTTATTGTATGTTAAGGCAAATAGACTTTCCATGTTCACCTCAGTTCCAATCCCCGTCAACACGCAACATGTCTTAGACTCCTAATTCACGAATATCAAGGGTACCAAACAACTCCACGAGTGTAACACCATCCAAAAAGTTCCATATGCCCACGTGTCCTCCAAAAAAAGATTAACCATGTTTTCATATAAAATGACAAAGTACCTGCAATTAAAGGAAACTTAGAAAGAGAAAAAAGGTATTTGGTCCATCACATCTACATCATCCATATCTATCCCATTCACATCATGCAGTAGTTAACTTTTTGGCAAACCATTGTATGCTAAATTTATCTCGCTCTTTTACTCTTGATCTCTTTTTATTTCTCTTTTTCTGTTTCCATGGAGAGGTTTCTCTTGCAAATTGTTTTTGTAAGGCTCACTTGGATGGGTTTGGGGTAGAGGAGTAGCAGCCGAAACCCAAATCTGATCCTGCGTCCTCCTAAAGACTCAATCTTTGCCTATCCAGGTTCATCCTGAAGACTCAATCTTTGCCTACCCAGGTTCCTCCTGAAGACTCAATCTTTGCCTATCCAGGTTCATCCGGATGGCTCCAATCCTGCATTCGGTCTTTTATTTGATTAAGAGTTTAAAACTTCCAAATAATACCTAGGATTTTACTTAAAGAAGCACAATCTTGACATTTTTATGCCTCCACCGAGAGTCGCCGAAGGCATTATGTTTTCTGGTTGTCCGTCCATCCGTGATAGGTTTTCGTTACCGCGATAACTTGAGAACGGCTGAAGGGATTTTGGTCAAACTTGGTGCAGGTATGTATAATGAGGTAAAGATGAATCAATTCGATTTTGGGGGCACAAGGTCAAAGGTCAGAGGTCATGTCAGATAAAAATGTGATAACTTGAGAACAGCTGAATAGATTTAAATCAAACTTGCTCCGATTCGGTTCTCCGATCGCGCTGCAATTTTTTTCCGGTCTCTGTTTTTCACGGTCTTTTCATCCCATACTTCCTTGTTTTAAAATCTCAAAAAAAAAAAAAAAAAACCCAAAAACATTTCCTTCCGTTTTTATTCGTTTATTCGTTCTTAGTTGTTCGTTCGTTCATTCTTCGACCACGCTGTTTGTGATCACGTTGTTAAAAAATGTCTCATCTGAACCCTGAAGACCTGTATTCTGTCATATTCTATAACACCTTTTTCTTCTTCTTCTATAAAAGGATGCTTTCGACTTGCTCACCAAATCCATTCATTCCAAAAAAAAATTCCATCTCTTACAGTGCCTCTTTCATACATTCCCTAAACTCTCCAGCACTCCATCCTCCCTCCAGCGTCCTCAAACGTATTTTTGACTCGAATGTCTCAAGAAACTCATTTTGCAATAAATGTTCGTTTCCCATTAATCGTACATTTTTCAAAATCCCATCACCCCAAAATCCCATTTCCCATCACCCCTCCCCTCTAAATCTACCACCTTGCCCATCCCCTCCAAATCATCCCCATCACCCATCTCTTTCAAATCTTCCCCCTTGCCCCTCCCCTCCAAATCTTCCCAATCACCCATTCCTTTCAAATCTCCCCCCACACCCCTCCCCTCCGAGACTCTCCCTCGCTCCTCCCCTCCTAGACTCCCCTCTCACCCCTCCCCCTCAAAGCGTCCTCCCCGCTTCTTCCCCCTTCCAACTTTCACCTTCATCTCCCTCAACCTTCTGCCTCGCTCTTCCCCCTCGTCAAATAACACCTCACTGCACATCTCCCAATCACCATCAAACCTTTTGTCTGCCCCATCCTTCCCTTTCTCCGAGCTATTCTGTAATCTCTGACACACCTTCAACAGCTCTCCCTACCTCTTCCTCCTCTTCCACATCTTACCCTACCGCTCCCCCCCCCCCTGTTCTGTATCCGATGCTCCCCCTTCCTCTTCCTTAACACTATGGACCTCAAACATCCGGGGCCTTCGCTCAAACATGTCTGATCTCTCCATACAGGTTGCTTCTGACAAACCAGATGTGATCTGCTTAACAGAAACTTTGCTCCTTCATGATGTCTCTGATTCCTTGGTATCTCTCCCAGGTTACTCCCTACTCCGGTATGATAGACCTGAGCCTCGTCCTGGAGGTGGGGTTGCTATCTTTATAAAAAAACTCTCTTCCTCACTCGCCCTGCACTGCCCTCTCTCCACCTCACCCCCAGGAATACCTTTGGCTACGGCTTCCCCTTCGCTCCCACCTTTTGTTCATATGTGTGTTGTACCATCCACCAAACAGTGATGACTCCATCTACATCTCGCTGTCTGAGAATATGGACCAACTTCTATCTACCCATCCCAACTCTCTCTTCCTCATATGTGGTGATTTCAACTGTCACCTTGCCAGTTGGCTGGGTGTGGGTACCTCTCTCACCAGCCATGGCTCTTCAGCAAAGGACTTCTGTGACTCACTGGGACTGACACAATCTGTCAATTTCCCGACCCGGATTTCAGTCAACGGAGCATCTTCTCTTCTGGACTTGGTTATGACTAACTTCCCTGAAAATGTCTGCTGCTCTTCTTCTGCTCCAATCGGCTCTTCTGATCATGTGCTTGTTAAAGTGGACATCTCTCTGACCATTCTCAGAGAGCCTCCTCAGCGTCGAAGAGTCTGGCATTTCACTCAGGCCAACTGGCACGGTCTTCAAGCAGCCATCAATCATCTGGACTGGTCTCCCATCTCTACTGCCTCTGACATAAATTCTTCCTGGGAATTCTTCCAAAGCAAACTGCTCTCTCTCATGCACAGATTTATCCCATCTCGTCTTCTGTTGTCATACCCTTCCTCCCGTCCATGGTACACGGAATCTTGTGGTGAGGCTATTGCCCAGAAACAACTTGCTTTCGTCTCCTGGAAAGCAAATCCAACGGAAGGAAATCTCATTTCCTTTCACAAAGCCCGAAACAAGTGTGTGTCCACCCTCAGGAGAGCCAGGAAACAATATCTCTCCGTTCTCAGGACCGAACTCTCTTATCTGTCTCCCTCTTCCAAATCCTGGTGGCGTCTGGTCAAATCTGTTTCTGGTGTTTGTTCCCCCTCCATCCCCTCCCTCACCTCAAATGGCCACACGGCTGACTCCGCACGTGAAAAAGCTGAATGCCTCAACTCTGTGTTTGCCTCTAAATCTTGTGTCCCAAACCCATCCCTCTCTGTACCCACCGTACCCAGTCGTACCCAGCTGCTCCTGGACTCTGTGTCCTTTCCTCCTGACAAGGTGGAAAAGTTTCTGTCAACCCTCGACTCGGATTCTGCAACTGGACCTGTCGGCATCAGCCCACGGGTCCTAAAATCCTGTTCTTCCGCTCTTTCACTCCCTCTCTCTGTTCTCTTCACCCTCTCTTTTGCTCAAGGTCATCTTCCATCTGCTTGGAAATCTGCCAACATCACCGCTTTGCACAAAAAAGGTGCAAAAACAGATCCCAGCAACTACAGACCAATCAGCCTTCTCCCAATTATCAGCAAAGTCATGGAATCCATCATTGCTTCAGATATGAAATCTTTCCTCTTCTCCAATGGCTTGATCTCTGATCATCAATTTGGTTTCAGACCTGGACACTCTACTCTGGACATGCTGCTTCTGCTTTCTCAACAATGGATCAACAGAGGTCCTCAATGCCAAACAGGAAATTAGAGCAGTCTCCCTTGACATATCACGTGCCTTCGATACGGTCTGGCACCCCGCTCTGCTCACCAAACTCTCCTCTTTTGGTATCCATGGAAATCTCCACGCATGGCTGGCGGACTTCCTCTCTAGTCGTAGTCAACGTGTGGGCCTGAATGGGTTTCTCTCATCTCCTCTTCCTGTTCAGGCTGGAGTTCCACAAGGCAGTGTTCTAGGCCCTGTGCTTTTTCTGGTCTTCATCAATGATCTCTCTGACTCTCTTGAAAATCCTCTGTATCTCTTTGCTGATGACTCTACTCTCTGTCGCTCCATTCTTTATCCCTCAGATCGGCAGTCTGCTGCCTCCTCACTCTCTGCAGACCTGGACAAAATCACAGACTGGGCAAACAAGTGGAACATGTCTTTCAATCCTGACAAATCTCACACTCTTACGATGTCTCTCCGAAAAGACCGACTGGACAACCCTCCCATCCACTTTCTGAATAATCCTCTCCAAGAAGTTCTGTCACTCAAGCTTTTGGGTCTCTCTATCTGCCATGATCTTTCCTGGGAAAACCACATTTCAAATCTGGCCTCCAAAGCCAGTCGCCGACTGGGCATCCTCCGTCGTGCGAAGTCCTTCCTTGGCACACCTGAGCTCCTCACCACATACAAGGCTTTCATCCACAGCTCAATGGAATACTGCTCTCCCCTCTGGGCTGGTGCTCCTGCCTCACACCTAGCTCGTCTTCACGCTGTTGAAACCAAAGCATTCAGAATCATTGGAATCTCCCGCGATGAAGCTAACTCCAAGGGCCTCTCACTCACTCACCGCAGGCAGGTTGGTGGTCTTTCCATCTTCTACCGACTCCTCTCTGGCCTTGCCCCCCCAGCTCTCTCTGGGCTCTGTCCCGCAAATATTCCTACAGGTCGCACAAGATCTGCCTGCAACCCTCTTATGGTCAAACTGCCAAAATCAAGACTCTCTGCTCACCTTCACTCATTCATTCCTCTTTTCTCCCGCCTCTGGAACAAACTCCCTCACTCTCTTCAATCCCACTCCACCCTCCAGGTCTTTAAAACAGCTGTTCACCACCATCTCTTATCTTCCCCCATCCAAAACCTTGATCTTTTCTACCCCCGCTAATTTCACCCCAATTCCACTTTTTTGAAATACCAACTTCTGTCCTGGAAGTCATTGGTGTCCTTGTGTTTTATACTTCTCCCTCCACCCCCCCCCCCCTTCCCATGCCTCCTCCCCCCAAGCCCTCTCCCTTCCACACATCTCCCTGCTCTCAAATGTTGTGTTTGTGTGCTTCACCTTCTCTCCTCATCTTGTTTTCCGCTCCCGCTTTTTGTGTGTTTTGTTTGTGTGGTTGATTTGTTTGTGAAGTAAATGTTAGCTCTTTCACGAGCCTCGATTCAGTATACAAAAAAAACAAAAAAACAAAAAAACTTGGCACAAGTATTATAATGATGTAATAATGTGGGCGGAGGCATATCGGTCGACGTCGTGACGTCGAAGAGTGTTGTTCGAGTTCCATATATCCTTTGTATCTTTGGCGATGTCGCTAGTTGCATCGAGACAGTTCACTAGTAATGTACAGTGCCTTCAATCATTCATGGATCACTGAGTCTATTATCAACAACTGTAATTGAAAAAAATAGGCTGTATCGGCTCTTCTGACATAAGCCTTTTGAGAATAATGGGAGATATTACAATTACAAGAGTTACAGTAACATATTAACCACGACTGTGACTTGCCGAAAAACATTATTACATTAAAAAGTTTAATATGAACAAAAACAACATGAAGAATACTTGACGTGAAATTAATAAAATTATTAGTAAAGGCAATAAAGCGGACAGTCCGGAAAATTGCTCCAATCGGCAGGAGGTTTACTCCAATCCTACAGATATAGCTAATTAATAACATTCTTATTTTACTAACATCAGCGGATCACCAGCAAAGCAAAATTTCAATTTTTTTTTTATACCCAAATTTTTTTTTTTTCCTTGTATGACAAATTATTTTGAAATAATTGAGATTGGCAGTGAGCTTACAAGTCCCACAAGTTGTGGCTTTGATGAAATTTGTTCTGTGGTAAAGTCTGTTATACCTTTTATTTCTCACCCTTAGCCCATATATTTAATTTATGTTTTGTTACTGGTTCCATTCCTTCGAATCTAAAGGTTGCTAAAGTTACTCCTATTGAATTGTCAAGCTATTCCTAATTAATAGACCCATACATGTTCTTCCGTGATTTTCTAAAATTCTGGAGAGACTTGTTTACAACCATCTATTTAAATTTATCTCTAATTTAACGTTATTTTTGATCAGCAGTTTGGCTTTTGTAGCAAGCACTCTACAGATATGGCTCTTATTCACTTGACAGATTTAATCTCTAATTCCCTCTCTGATAGATTGTGTACCGCTGGCGTTTTCATTGGCTTGTCCAAAGCCTTTGGTACTGTGGAAATGTAACTCATTGATTGGGACTGGTAACTCATTGATTGGGACTGGTAACGAAGCAGATAGACGATTTCGTAAATGAATGTCAGGAATGTGCACGAACATGGTAATGTCTTGTCCACCTGGTCACAGCCCCAGGCTGGAGCACCCCCCTATTGTTTGGTAAATGGAACTCGCAGCAGGAGGGGAGCGAGCTGGTGCCAGTGAGGCGACCGAGTAATGTTTGCGGAGAACGGATTAGGATTAGCGGAGGAAGGATTAATACTGCGGTGCCCATAAAAGAGTGAACATCTCCTTGACTCAGGAGCACTCATCCTCAGAAGCCCTGCCCGACGGAATGAACGCGTACCACGAGTACGGCGCTGCAGAGAAGACATCAGCCACGAAAGAGGGACTATGCGGATAGAGTTACCTGGTCCATTGAGTTAAACGGTAGTTATTTGGTATTGGAATGATGTGAACAACCAGTTAATAAAGTTGTGATCTTTTGTAAACCTGTGACATCATTGGAGTCTTGAGTCTCACAACACTTCCTCGACAATCTGGAGGCACCGCTGGATTTCGAGTGGACTTCGCCAAGGTAAGCATGGCGTCTTGGGGATGGTCCATTATGAAATACGAACCTGTGTTTAATTCTGAACATGGTGGAGGATGTGTGTGTGGGGCTTGCCGCGATAGAGGTAAAAGTCACGGATGGAACGGTTTAAATGATTCTATTATTCGTGTGCTTGCGAGGATGCGTACGTTATACGCTGGGTGTTAAGAGCCTTACTCTGGTCTGCAGGCAAATCTGCTCATGAAGTGCACCATGAGGCGATTTGTTTGCCGGTTCGGTAAGGTCCGTACACGTGTACAATCGTGTACACCCGTTTTAAATTAATAAATAAATAATTTTTTTTCAGTTTTCCCGCCATGTCTAAAACTCGTTTGATCAACGTATAAATTAATGACAGACAACGCCATCTCATGCCGGTCCAGAATTATTGTGAAAGATGGCGATTGGATGAAAATTGCATACCGACACTCCCTCACTGTCCCTCATTGTCCCTCATTTCCATTTCGGCTACCTGTCTCTTGCCCCCGCTCTTTCTTGCGAAATGAACGTTCTTTGAACAAGTGGAATGATTTAGGAATGTTTAGAGGTCATTGCAATATTAATTACTTGGGATCATTTGTGAAATTTCATGAACAGATATGTGCAATGGATCTAATTTGAGTGAGTATGAGAAAATTTGGTGCAGGATTCGTGGAATGTACAAGGCTGGTACATGTGTTTAGCACTTGAAGACGTACCCCTGAGCTGCCCGCTCAAGGTGTGCGATTAAGGTGGCGGACAAAGAAAGTATTATATACAGATATTTTTTCTCAGTCAAATTGGATGGGAAAAATGCACTTTTATATTTTCCCCCATTGCAATGTGCTTATATTTTGGAACGGCTAGGGGGATTTAAATAAAATAAAAATGAGTAAGTTTTTCAGACATGCTTCACGGTTAAATGAAAGACAATAATTAAGCGCTTTGGGGAAGGCAATGGCAAACCACCCAATGTCGTACACGATATTTTCAGCACGATCATGGATTTGAGAATGCATGTAACTTGCAGTGTTGAACAAATTAATACAGAGAGAAAGAGATAGACAGGAAGAGAGAAAGACATAGAGAGAGAGACAGAGAGAGAGAGATAGACAGAGAGAGACAAACAGACAGAGAGACAGAGAGAGAGAGACAGAAAGAAAGAGAGAGAGACATAGAGACAGACAGAGATAAAGATGATATTTAGACACATAGAGAGAGACAGACAGACAGACAGAGAGAGATAGACAGAGAGAGACAGAAAGTGAGAGAGAGAGACAGACAGAGAGAGATAGACAGAGAGAGACAAACAGACAGAGAGACAGAGAGAGAGAGACAGAAAGAAAGAGAGAGAGACATAGAGACAGACAGAGATAAAGATGATATTCAGACAGATAGAGAGAGACAGACAGAGAGAGATAGACAGAGAGAGACAGAAAGTGAGAGAGAGACAGACAGAGAGAGACAGACAGAGAGACAAACAGACAGAGAGACAGAGAGAGAGAGACAGAAAGAAAGAGAGAGAGACATAGAGACAGACAGAGATAAAGATGATATTCAGACAGATAGAGAGAGACAGACAGACAGACAGAGAGAGATAGACAGAGAGAGACAGAAAGTGAGAGAGAGACAGAG